>NC_041395.2:177299961-177599961 GCF_900747795.2 Erpetoichthys calabaricus
TTAACTCAATCAACCTCAATTCCCCATGCAACCGACTCCTCCATCATGGCACCATCTTCTGAGTCAGTCACCCCACTGCCACCTGAATCCATCACCACACTGTCTGCGTCACAGTTCACCACAACCTCACCTGAGTCTGAATCCTCCATCCCAACTTTATCGGAATCTACTTCCAATACCCAAGGAATTGATTTCCCCATTGCCACCGCTCCTTTGTCTACATCCATATCCACTCCTCTAACACATGAATCCAACACCACTTTCACATCGTCCACATCAGAAGCTAACCAGCAAACATTCGAAAATACAATCTTCCCGTCCACATCACGGTCCATTGCCAACTCACCTCATATTGAAACCAACAGCCCAACTTTGTCTCAAACCACATCCACTTCCCAGCTAAGTGAATCCACCACCTCCTCTACACTTTCGATATTCACAAACATTCCTCAAACAACTGAATTCACTACCACCTCGCTTTTCATTGAGCACACATCCTCCTCCTCCACATCTGAATCCACCATCACCCCATTGTTTCCTCTCTCCACAACCTCTCCCGAAGCAACAGAATCTACCATCAATAACCCATTAATCGAATTAACGAGAACTCCATCGCTTTTTGAATCCACATCCATATCCCAGGGAAATGACACCAACGCAAACACCCTGATGCTGAACAACTCCAGCAACACATCCCAATCAACTGAATCCACCATGACACCACAAGCCACCGAATTATCTGGCCCAACTTTGTTAGAAAGCACATCCACTTTCCAAAGAACTAAAGTCACCACCCCGCGTCCATTGTCGGAAAGTACAACCACTTCACCTTTAATGGAATTTACTACCAATCTCAAATCTTCTGAGCTGACTGTCAGCCCAACTTTATTTGAGTCAACATCCCTTTCCCAAATGACTACAACTACCACTTCATCCCCAGGACATGAATCCACCATCTCCCCTCTTTTGTCTGAATCTACAACCAATCCACAAGCAACAGAATCCGTTACCATGTCTCAGGTAACCAACTTAGTTCTGACAGCTACGTCTAAAGCCAATATCATCACACAGAAATATGAACCGCCCACTACCTCTTCATTCTCTAAAACTGCAACTGCTCCCCAAGAAACAGAATTTGCCACCAGTCTCAAATCAACTGAAATGACCATCACCCCAATTTTGTCTGAATCCACAAACACTCTACAAAAAACTGAATTCCAAAGCAGCTTCACCTTGTCTGATTCCAGCACAACCCCATATTTTTCTGAATCTACAACTCTGTCCAAGGGTACTGAATCCTCCTCCACTCACCTATCAACCAACGTAACCACCACCCCTACTTTGATCGAAACTACATCAACTCCCCAAGAAACTGAATCCACAACCAATCCTCTGTCCACAACCAGTGCCACATTCCAGGCAATACAATATACTACCAACACTCAAGACACTCAAGTAATCACCACCAATCCTTTATCTAAATCTCAAAATACTGTCCAAGTAACTCAATCAACCTCAATTCCCCATGCAACCGACTCCTCCATCATGGCACCATCTTCTGAGTCAGTCACCCCACTGCCACCTGAATCCATCACCACACTGTCTGCGTCACAGTTCACCACAACCTCACCTGAGTCTGAATCCTCCATCCCAACTTTATCGGAATCTACTTCCAATACCCAAGGAATTGATTTCCCCATTGCCACCGCTCCTTTGTCTACATCCATATCCACTCTTGTAACAAATGAATCCAACACCACTTTCACATCGTCCACATCAAAAGCTAACCAGCAAACATTCGAAAATACAATCTTCCCGTCCACATCACGGTCCATTGCCAACTCACCTCATATTGAAACCAACAGCCAAACCTTGTCTCAAACCACATCCACTACCCAGGTAAGTGAATCCACCACCACAACACCACTGGTAACATTTGGAGCAATTCCTCAAACATCTGAATCCATTACCACCTCGCTTTTGTTTGAGCCCACATCCTCCTTCCCCACATCTGAATCCACCATCACCCCATTGTTTCCTCTCTCCACAACCTCTCCGGAAGCAACAGAATCTACCATCAATAACCCATTAATCGAATTAACGAGAACTCCATCGCTTTTTGAATCCACATCCATATCCCAGGGAAATGACACCAACACAAACACCCTGATGCTGAACAACTCCAGCAACACATCCCAATCAACTGAATCCACCATGACACCACAAGCCACCGAATTATCTGGCCCAACTTTGTTAGAAACCACATCCACTTTCCAAAGAACTAAATTCACCACCCCGCGTCCATTGTCGGAAAGTACAACCACTTCACCTTTAATGGAATTTACTACCAATCTCAAATCTTCTGAGCTGACTGTCAGCCCAACTTTATTTGAGTCAACATCCCTTTCCCAAATGACTACAGCTACCACTTCATTCCCAGCACATGAATCCACCATCTCCCCTCTTTTGTCTGAATCTACAACCAATCCACAAGCAGCACAATCCGTTACCATGTCTCAGGTAACCAACTTAGTTCTGACAGCTACGTCTAAAGCCAATATCATCACAAAGAAATATGAACCGCCCACTACCTCTTCATTCTCTAAAACTGCAACTGCTCCCCAAGAAACAGAATTTGCCACCAGTCTCAAATCAACTGAAATGACCATCACCCCAATTTTGTCTGAATCCACAAACACTCTACAAAAAACCGAATTCCAAAGCAGCTTCACCTTGTCTGATTCCAGCACAACCCCATATTTTTCTGAATCTACAACTCTGTCCAAGGGTACTGAATCCTCCTCCACTCACCTATCAACCAACGTAACCACCACCCCTACTTTGATTGAAACTACATCAACTCCCCAAGAAACTGAATCCACAACCAATCCTCTGTCCACAACCAGTGCCACATTCCAGGCAATAAAATATACTACCAACACTCAAGACACTCAAGTAATCACCACCAATCCTTTATCTAAATCTCAAAATACTGTCCAAGTAACTCAATCAACCTCAATTCTCCATGCAACGGAATCCTCCATCATGGCACCATCTTCTGAGTCAGTCACCCCACTGCCACCTGAATCCATCACCACACTGTCTGCGTCACAGTTCACCACAACCTCACCTGAGTCTGAATCCTCAATCCCAACTTTATCGGAATCTACTTCCAATACCCAAGGAATTGATTTCCCCATTGCCACCGCTCCTTTGTCTACATCCATATCCACTCCTGTAACAAATGAATCCAACACCACTTTCACATCGTCCACATCAAAAGCTAACCAGCAAACATTCGAAAATACAATCTTCCCGTCCACATCACGGTCCATTGCCAACTCACCTCATATTGAAACCAACAGCCCAACTTTGTCTCAAACCACATCCACTACCCAGGTAAGTGAATCCACCACCACAACACCACTGGTAACATTTGGAGCAATTCTTCAAACATCTGAATTCACTACCACCTTGCTTTTGTTTGAGCCCACATCCTCCTTCCCCACATCTGAATCCACCATCAGCCCATTGTTTCCTCTCTCCACAACCTCTCCCGAAACAACAGAATCTACCATCAGTAACCCATTAATCGAATTAACGACAACTCCATTGCTTTTTGAATCCACATCCATATCCCAGGGAAATGACACCAACACAAACACCCTGATGCAGAACAACTCCAGCAATACACCCCAATCAACTGACTCCACCACGACACCACAAGCCACCGAATTATCTAGCCCAACTTTGTTAGAAACCTCGTCCACTTTCCAAAGAACTAAATTCACCTCCCCGCGTCCATTGTCGGAAAGTACAACCACTTCACCGGTAACGGAATTTACTACAAATCTCAAATCTTCTGAGCTGACTGTCAGCCCAACTTTATTTGAGTCAACATCCCTTTCCCAAATGACTACAGCTACCACTTCATCCCCAGCACATGAATCCACCATCTCCCCTCTTTTGTCTGAATCTACAACCAATCCACAAGCAGCAGAATCCGTTACCATGTCTCAGGTAACCAACTTAGTTCTGACAGCTACGTCTAAAGCCAATATCATCACACAGAAATATGAACCGCCCACTACCTCTTCATTCTCTAAAACTGCAACTGCTCCCCAGGAAACAGAATTTGCCACCAGTCTCAAATCAACTGAAATGACCATCACCCCAATTTTGTCTGAATCCACAAACACTCTACAAAAAACCGAATTCCAAAGCAGCTTCACCTTGTCTGATTCCAGCACAACCCCATATTTTTCTGAATCTACAACTCTGTCCAAGGGTACTGAATCCTCCTCCACTCACCTATCAACCAACGTAACCACCACCCCTACTTTGATCGAAACTACATCAACTCCCCAAGAAACTGAATTCACAACCAACCCTCTGTCCACAACCAGTGCCACATTCCATGCAATACAATATACTACCAACACTCAAGACACTCAAGTAATCACCACCAATCCTTTATCTAAATCTCAAAATACTGTCCAAGTAACTCAATCAACCTCAATTCCCCATTCAACCAAATCCTCCATCATGGCACCATCTTCTGAGTCAGTCACCCCACTGCCACCTGAATCCATCACCACACTGTCTGCGTCACAGTTCACCACAACCTCACCTGAGTCTGAATCCTCCATCCCAACTTTATCGGAATCTACTTCCAATACCCAAGGAATTGATTTCCCCATTGCCACCGCTCCTTTGTCTACATCCATATCCACTCCTGTAACAATTGAATCCAACACCACTTTCACATCGTCCACATCAAAAGCTAACCAGCAAACATTCGAAAATACAATCTTCCCGTCCACATCACGGTCCTTTGCCAACTCACCTCTTACTGAATCCATCACCCCACCTTTGTCTCAAACCACATCCACTTCCCAGCTAAGTGAATCCACCACCTCCTCTACATTTTCGATATTCACAAACATTCCTCAAACAACTGAATTCACTACCACCTCGCTTTTCATTGAGCACACATCCTCCTCCTCCACATCTGAATCCACCATCACCCCATTGTTTCCTCTCTCCACAACCTCTCCCGAAGCAACAGAATCTACCATCAATAACCCATTAATCGAATTAACGAGAACTCCATCGCTTTTTGAATCCACATCCATATCCCAGGGAAATGACACCAACACAAACACCCTGATGCTGAACAACTCCAGCAACACATCCCAATCAACTGAATCCACCATGACACCACAAGCCACCGAATTATCTGGCCCAACTTTGTTAGAAACCACATCCACTTTCCAAAGAACTAAATTCACCACCCCGCGTCCATTGTCGGAAAGTACAACCACTTCACCTTTAATGGAATTTACTACCAATCTCAAATCTTCTGAGCTGACTGTCAGCCCAACTTTATTTGAGTCAACATCCCTTTCCCAAATGACTACAACTACCACTTCATCCCCAGGACATGAATCCACCATCTCCCCTCTTTTCTCTGAATCTACAACCAATCCACAAGCAACAGAATCCGTTACCATGTCTCAGGTAACCAACTTTATTCTGACAGCTACGTCTAAAGCCAATATCATCACACAGAAATATGAACCGCCCACTACCTTTTCATTCTCTAAAATTGCAACTTCTCCCCAAGAAACAGAATTTGCCACCAGTCTCAAATCAACTGAAATGACCATCATCCCAATTTTGTCTGAATCCACAAACACTCTACAAAAAACTGAATTCCAAAGCAGCTTCACCTTGTCTGATTCCAGCACAACCCAATATTTTTCTGAATCTACAACTCTGTCCAAGGGTACTGAATCTTCCTCCACTCACCTATCAACCAACGTAACCACCACCCCTACTTTGATCGAAACTACATCAACTCCCCAAGAAACTGAATCCACAACCAATCCTCTGTCCACAACCAGTGCCACATTCCAGGCAATACAATATACTACCAACACTCAAGACACTCAAGTAATCACCACCAATCCTTTATCTAAATCTCTAAATACTGTCCAAGTAACTCAATCAACCTCAATTCCCCATTCAACCGAATCCTCCATCATGGCACCATCTTCTGAGTCAGTCACCCCACTGCCACCTGAATCCATCAGCACACTGTCTGCGTCACAGTTCACCACAACCTCACCTGAGTCTGAATCCTCCATCCCAACTTTATCGGAATCTTCTTCCAATACCCAAGGAATTGATTTTCCCATTGCCACCGCTCCTTTGTCTACATCCATATCCACTCCTGTAACAAATGAATCCAACACCACTTGCACATCGTCCACATCAAAAGCTAACCAGCAAACATTCGAAAATACAATCTTCCCGTCCACATCACGGTCATTTGCCAACTCACCTCTTACTGAATCCATCACCCCACCTTTGTCTCAAACCACATCCACTTCCCAGCTAAGTGAATCCACCACCTCCTCTACACTTTCGATATTCACAAACATTCCTCAAACAACTGAATTCACTACCACCTCGCTTTTCATTGAGCACACATCCTCCTCCTCCACATCTGAATCCACCATCACCCCATTGTTTCCTCTCTCCACAACCTCTTCCGAAACAACAGAATCTACCATCAGTAACCCATTAATCGAATTAACGACAACTCCACTGCTTTTTGAATCCACATCCATATATCAGGGAAATGACACCAACACAAACACCCTGATGCTGAACAACTCCAGCAATACACCCCAATCAACTGAATCCACCACGACACCACAAGCCACCGAATTATCTGGCCCAACTTTGTTAGAAACCTCGTCCACTTTCCAAAGAACTAAATTCACCTCCCTGCGTCCATTGTCGGAAAGTACAACCACTTCACCGGTAACGGAATTTACTACCAATCTCAAATCTTCTGAGCTGACTGTCCGCCCAACTTTATTTGAGTCAACATCCCTTTCCCAAATGACTACAGCTACCACTTCATCCCCAGCACATGAATCCACCATCTCCCCTCTTTTGTCTGAATCTACAACCAATCCACAAGCAGCAGAATCCGTTACCATGTCTCAGGTAACCAACATAGTTCTGACAGCTACGTCTAAAGCCAATATCATCACACAGAAATATGAACCGCCCACTACCTCTTCATTCTCTAAAACTGCAACTGCTCCCCAAGAAACAGAATTTGCCACCAGTCTCAAATCAACTGAAATGACCATCACCCCAATTTTGTCTGAATCCACAAACACTCTACAAAAAACCGAATTCCAAAGCAGCTTCACCTTGTCTGATTCCAGCACAACCCCATATTTTTCTGAATCTACAACTCTGTCCAAGGGTACTGAATCCTCCTCCACTCACCTATCAACCAACGTAACCACCACCCCTACTTTGATCGAAACTACATCAACTCCCCAAGAAACTGAATTCACAACCAACCCTCTGTCCACAACCAGTGCCACATTCCATGCAATACAATATACTACCAACACTCAAGACACTCAAGTAATCACCACCAATCCTTTATCTAAATCTCAAAATACTGTCCAAGTAACTCAATCAACCTCAATTCCCCATTCAACCGAATCCTCCATCATGGCACCATCTTCTGAGTCAGTCACCCCACTGCCACCTGAATCCATCACCACACTGTCTGCGTCACAGTTCACCACAACCTCACCTGAGTCTGAATCCTCCATCCCAACTTTATCGGAATCTACTTCCAATACCCAAGGAATTGATTTCCCCATTGCCACCGCTCCTTTGTCTACATCCATATCCACTCCTGTAACAAATGAATCCAACACCACTTTCACATCGTCCACATCAAAAGCTAACCAGCAAACATTCGAAAATACAATCTTCCCGTCCACATCACGGTCCTTTGCCAACTCACCTCTTACTGAATCCATCACCCCACCTTTGTCTCAAACCACATCCACTTCCCAGCTAAGTGAATCCACCACCTCCTCTACACTTTCGATATTCACAAACATTCCTCAAACAACTGAATTCACTACCACCTCGCTTTTCATTGAGCACACATCCTCCTCCTCCACATCTGAATCCACCATCACCCCATTGTTTCCTCTCTACACAACCTCTCCCGAAGCAACAGAATCTGCCATCAATAACCCATTAATCGAATTAACGACCACTCCATCGCTTTTTGAATCCACATCCATATCCGAGGGAAATGACACCAACACAAACACCCTGATGCTGAACAACTCCAGCAATACATCCCAATCAACTGAATCCACCATGACACCACAAGCCACCAAATTTTCTGGCCCAACTTTGTTAGAAGCCACATCCACTTTCCAAAGAACTAAATTCACCACCCTGCGTCCATTGTCGGAAAGTACAACCACTTCACCTTTAATGGAATTTACTACCAATCTCAAATCTTCTGAGCTGACTGTCAGCCCAACTTTATTTGAGTCAACATCCCTTTCCCAAATGACTACAACTACCACTTCATCCCCAGGACATGAATCCACCATCTCCCCTCTTTTGTCTGAATCTACAACCAATCCACAAGCAACAGAATCCGTTACCATGTCTCAGGTAACCAACTTAGTTCTGACAGCTACGTCTAAAGCCAATATCATCACACAGAAATATGAACCGCCCACTACCTCTTCATTCTCTAAAACTGCAACTGCTCCCCAAGAAACAGAATTTGCCACCAGTCTCAAATCAACTGAAATGACCATCACCCCAATTTTGTCTGAATCCACAAACACTCTACAAAAAACTGAATTCCAAAGCAGCTTCACCTTGTCTGATTCCAGCACAACCCAATATTTTTCTGAATCTACAACTCTGTCCAAGGGTACTGAATCTTCCTCCACTCACCTATCAACCAACGTAACCACCACCCCTACTTTGATCGAAACTACATCAACTCCCCAAGAAACTGAATCCACAACCAATCCTCTGTCCACAACCAGTGCCACATTCCAGGCAATAAAATATACTACCAACACTCAAGACACTCAAGTAATCACCACCAATCCTTTATCTAAATCTCAAAATACTGTCCAAGTAACTCAATCAACCTCAATTCCCCATGCAACCGAATCCTCCATCATGGCACCATCTTCTGAGTCAGTCACCCCACTGCCACCTGAATCCATCACCACACTGTCTGCGTCACAGTTCACCACAACCTCACCTGAGTCTGAATCCTCCATCCCAACTTTATCGGAATCTACTTCCAATACCCAAGGAATTGATTTCCCCATTGCCACCGCTCCTTTGTCTACATCCATATCCACTCCTCTAACACATGAATCCAACACCACTTTCACATCGTCCACATCAAAAGCTAACCAGCAAACATTCGAAAATACAATCTTCCCGTCCACATCACGGTCCATTGCCAACTCACCTCATATTGAAACCAACAGCCCAACTTTGTCTCAAACCACATCCACTACCCAGGTAAGTGAATCCACCACCACAACACCACTGGTAACATTTGGAGCAATTCTTCAAACATCTGAATTCACTACCACCTTGCTTTTGTTTGAGCCCACATCCTCCTTCCCCACATCTGAATCCACCATCACCTCTTTGTTTTCTCACTCTAGAATCTCTCCCAAAACAACAGAATCTACTACTACTTCACTACAAATCGAATTGACGCCAACTCCATTATTGTCTGAAGGTACGTCCATTTCTCAAGGAAGTGCATCTCCCACTGCCACTGCTCCTTTGTCTACATCCATATCATTTGAAAGAACAATCATCTCTTCCACATTACAGTCCATTACCACCTCACCTGTGTATACATCTTTTTCCATCACCCTACCTTTTTCAGAATCCATATTCACTACTCAAGTAAGTGAATCCACCACCACCTCTTCACTGTCAACATCCATAACCACACCTCATCCAACTGAATCTACTACATCCTCTCTTTCGTTTGATCCCATGTCCATCTTCGCTGCATCTGTGTTGTTTCAATCCACAACTTCTCTCCAAACAACACAGTCCAATACCATTTCCCCACTAATTGAGTTGACCAACACCCCAACTTTCTTTGAATCCACCTCCATTTCCCATGGAACTGATTCCACATCAACTACCCCTTTTTTGTACAGGTCCACCATTTCTCCCAAAGTAACTGAGTCCACTACCATTCTCCAGCCCACTGAGGTAACTGGTCCTACTTTGTTTGAATCCATATCCACTTCTCAAAGAGTTAAATCCACTACTACACCTCCATTTTCTGAAAGTACATCTGCTCAACAAGCAACAGTGCTTACCACCAATCTCAATATTCCTTTGACCATCACTATTCCTTTTTCTAAATCTATAAATTCTCTCCAAGTAACTGAATCCATTACAACTCCCCAAGCAACTAAATCCTCATTCACAGCACCTTCATCTGAGTCCACAGCCCCACATGCATCTGAATATACAACAACCATCCTTCCTTTTTCAGAATATTCTAGCCCTCTTTTTTCTGAATCAATTACCACCCTTCCCTTGTCTGATGATATTATTACCTTTCCATTGTCTCAATTCACAAACATTCTGCAAACACCAGATATTTCCACCGATTCCCATTCATCCGAATTTACCATCAACCCAACACTAACCCAATCCATTTCCACTACCCAAGGAACTGAATCCTCCACCGTGCTCTTGTCTGAATTCACCACCACCACCCCTTTCTTTGCTGACTCTACAACCACTCTTCAGACAACACAATCCTTCAGCTCCTCCCAAGCCACCAACTTAACCCCCACCCCTACTTTGTTCAAAGCCATTTCTGCTCCCCAAACACCTAAACCCACAACCTCTCTTACTTTGTCCAAATCCAGCTCCACACCCCAGGGACCTGAATATGCTACCAGTAACCAGTCAACTGAATTGACCACCACTGCTTCTTTGTCTAAATCTCCAACCACTCTCCAAGCAACTGGATTCACATTTCCCAATGCAACTGAATCACCCATCATGTCACCTTTATCTGAGTCCACCCCCACACCTGTATCTGAATCCACCACCAGCCCTCCTTTATTTGAAGCAACCATCACCCATGTTTCTGAATTCAGCACCCCTTCATTGTCGCAATCCACAACCTCTCCCCAAACAACAGATTCTTCCACCACTCACTCATCAATTGAATTGACCATCAATCCAACTTTGTCTGAATCCACATCTACTCTCCTTTCATTGAAAACCACTTTTGCTTCCCAAGCAAATGAAGCCACCACCTCCCTACCTTCCTCTGACTCCTCCGCCCTTCCTTTATCTAAATACACTACCACACCTCCTTTGTCTGAATCTACAACCTCTTCCCAATCAAAAGAATCCTTCATCACCTTTCCTTCGTTTGCATCCTCATCCACCAAAAAATCATTTGAACTGAACTCCATTCATCCTGTATCTGAATCTGCCACCATCCCTCCATTGTCTCAATTCACAATCACTCCCAAAAAAACAGAAACTACCACAATTCCCCAGTCAACTGAATTGACTGTCACCCCACCTTTGTTTGAATCCACATCCACTATTCAGAGAACTGATTCCATCCCGCGTGTATCTGATTCTACCAGTATTCAGCCTGTTTCTGAATTCACCACCATCTCACCTGCATTTAAAGCCACCTCTACACGTTCTTCATCTCAATCCACCACCACCACTCCCCAGGGAACAGAATTTATCACTGTTCTAACAGTACCTTCTACCATCACCATTCCCCCAGCTGTGTCTGAATTCACCGCCACCATTTTGCAAGTAAATGTGCACAAGCCCACCACCACTCCATTAACAACAGAATCAACTGTTTCTCCCCAAGCAAGTGAAACCACCATGACCCCATTTGTGTCCTCCACCACCTTGTCTGTGTCCAAATCGACTACTGCTTCTATCATAACAGATTCCAGTAGCAATCTGCCTGCGCTTGAATCTACCGATTTTGCCCAAGCTACAGAATCTGTGACCCTTACCCAAGTAGCAGATTCCACAAGCACACTGTCTATATCCACAACTATTCCTGTTGCAAAGGAGTCCATTGCCACCCTTCAGCCATCAACAGAATCCAGAACCTCTCCGCACACTGCAACAATATCTGCAGCTATTCCCCAGGCAAAAAAATCCACCACCATTCATGGTATAAATCGACCAAGCAACAGTACCCCTGCAACAGCATCTACCATGCCACAAACAAACAAATCCACCACCACCTCAGAAGTTAGGAAATCTTCTACCACTCTGCTCACAGCTCGGCCTACAACCACATCATCATCATCATCATTGCCAAATACATCTTCATCAGGACAAGGTAAGTTTTCCTATAAAATTCTTATCATCTGATAGGAGTTTAATTTATATTGCTACATGCTTCTTTGGGACTGTAAATTGTTCTGGTGTGTTATTTTGTGCCTGTGTTTCCCCTGT
Organism: Erpetoichthys calabaricus; assembly: GCF_900747795.2. Taxonomy (NCBI): domain Eukaryota; kingdom Metazoa; phylum Chordata; class Cladistia; order Polypteriformes; family Polypteridae; genus Erpetoichthys; species Erpetoichthys calabaricus. The sequence goes on from NC_041395.2 coordinate 177,312,331, forward strand.
CTGTTGTCCCATTGAAGACTGCTTCATGTCTTGAGCCTATTGTTGCTTTCTATGACCATCAATGGAAAAACAATGGGAAACAAGGACTATAGTTAGTTATTCAAAAATGTTGTGGCTTTTTTAAAATTTATTTTTTACTAGCTGCATGTGCTCTTAAGGACAAAAAAGACTCCCTAGCAGTTTTACTATATTCATGAACTTGGAGAGGCGTCAGCTAACTCCTAAGAACTACCCCGTGCAGAAAACTAGGACCCACTTGTGCTTTCTGCCCCACTGGCATTCGTAAGAAGATACTGATGATACCGTATCTTAGTCGTGTCGCTGGCATATAAGTCCCATTAATCTTTGTCTCGAGAAAATACTGTACCTCCAGAAAGACAATGCTGAGGTGTTTCACTTGCACGTTGTTGAGCCACAGAGATTACTTCATTTTGACGTTGTGTCTCTTCATATGTGTTATTAGCACCACGTCATTGTTGCATGGTGGTGCACATAGATCTTTTGTAGCAAGCGCCGAAACAAATTTAAAAGGGCATGCATGCACATTGGTTGTGCATGGCTGTGGTTGAGCATGAGCAGAGCGAACTCCTCCATACACACACACACACACACACACACACACGCACACACACACACACACACACAGAGGTCTTTAATTTATATATGTTGAATTGATTTTAATTAGAAGCAGATAACATTCCATACAATCAAATCAAATTTAACAAAGCAAAGAAAAATTCAACCCCCACCCAAGAGAAAGAGAAAAGAGCCAACAACCAAAGCAACTCTATAAAAGCAACAAGAAAGGAAGAGCATCCTTTTTCCTGAAATGGAAGCATATTCTGAAATGTTATTGATTAGATCCTGACATATGTTTAAAAGGTTTTGAACAGATCCTCTAAGTGAGAATTTGATTCTTTTCCAATTTCAAATAGCATAGATCAACAGTTACCCACTCACTTAAAAGTGTTGGGGTGGGATTCTTCCAGCTGAGTAAGATAACTCTTAATGCTAGTAGTGAGGGTAACAGTTTGTTTGTCCTTGTCCACTTTATGCCTGTCGGGGAGTACGCCAAAGGCAGCTGTTAATGGGTTCGGAGTGATTGTGACACCAAGGCTGTCTGGTGGTAAAAATGTCCTAAATGTTGTTAATTTGGTGCACGCCCAGAACATGTGGCCCAGTGAGGCCGGAGCTAGATTGCAACATTCACAAGTTGAATGTTGCCCTGCAAACATTTTGGACAATTCTAAATGAAATAAATGTGCTCAATAAAAGGTTTTAAGTTAAATGATTGAATGCTTTGTGCATATGGAGCTAGAGTGTATTCTGTGCATGACTGCTTTCCACTTCTTTTCTGAAATATTAAGTGACAGATCCTTTCCCCAAAGTACTCTAGGATCTTTGAAAGGAAGAGACTAAAATATTTTTAAAATTGTAGAGATGCTATCTCAGTCTTCAAGACTGATCAATATTTCTTCTGGAATAGATCTAGGTGGCAGGTGAAGAAAATTGGGCAAAATTCTGTTTAGCAAAGATTGCAGCCTGAAAGTAGTGTAAGAATTGTATTGATGAGAAGTTAAATTTGAAGCATAATTTTTCGTGGACACAAAGACATTATCTATTTACAAGTCTCTAAGTGTTTTAATCCCAGACACTTTCCAAACATTAAATACTGTGTATGTTTGAGATGGTAGAAAAGCTTCTCTGTCTTAAAGTGCTTCCTACTTTGGTTCCATATTCTGAGAGAATTGGCTTATTAGTGCAATGAAAGTAGTTTGTATTAACTGGGGCACAGAGCAGGGAATATAAAGAAGTACTACAAGATTTTATTTCTATTGTAGGCCAGGCTTGTGTATATTCATCAATTTGTGTCGATGTAAAGGGGCATTATGCATAACGCCGTGCGTAGAATTCACACTAAAACATGCCGTAAACAAAAGTGGATGCATAAATCTGTGCATACACCAACTTCCACGTTCTTCCACTCTATAAATCCCGGTCAGCATGAAAAGTAACACTTGTGCATGCGCCTCCCGCTCCACCCCAACTACTCCCAGAATTATGCCTCTTTGAATATGCAAATCAATATAAATAACCCCTTATGTTTTGCATTCAGTGAAAAGACCATGGCAAAAGCACGGGGAAAAAGAAGAATTTCAGCAAATACCAAGTAGAGGCAAGGAAAAATTTGTTGGTTTAAGTAGTGATGCAAACAACAAAAAGAAGTTGATCAAGTGACAGAGTGGTGGAGAAACTCAAAAGTTCAGGTTCAGAAAGTCACACAGTGCTCGAAATAAATAAGAAGTGGTCAGATTTCAAAGTTGCTGTGAAAAGGTGAATCGTAGCCCACTGTCTGAGTTTCATATGGAAGCATATTAAGGTACAGAGAAAAGAATAAAAACTGGGAAACAGTGTGAAAAAAAGGTCAAAATTTCCAATTTAATCACATAGTTTATTTTGTCGTTAAAGGAGAACATCATAAACTACATCTTAAAATCATTTAATTTAATAGTTTCTCAAATCCCATCGTAACTAAAGTAGCATGTTACATGCTTTGTATTCTATGTGTTCTTCTATGTGCTCTTATGTGTGTGAATCACTACGTGCTTCTTAAATAGGCTTTCTCTTATGCCAACAGGACACATACTTGATATCATTTTCATGATGATAGAAATTAAAGCATGTATAAAACATTGAGAAAAGAAAAAAAATAGGGACACAGTAGAAAAAAGGCTCGAAATGTCAACTTTAATCTTGAAATTTCCACTTTAATCCCATTGTTTATTTTGTCTGTAAAGGCGAGCCCTGACACAGACAAACATATGACACAAGTTCAAAGCACACAGGGCTTTTATTTTCTTTTCTCCCCCCTTGTGGAAACGTCTTCCTCGTTCCCACAAAAGCACAACAACACAGTCCCAACACCAAAACACAATTATTTCTCTTCTCTTCTCTCTCTTTCTCTTTCTTTCTCCTCCAGCACTCTTCCTGGCAAGCTTCGTCTTCCTCCTCCCGACTCTGGCTCCCGGATTAGTGGCTGCTGGCTCCCTTTATAAGTCACTGGCTCGTTTCTGACTGCACTTCTGGGTGTGGCAGAAGAACCACCCACATAGGCTCAGGAGCCACTGCAGTGCCCCCTTGTGGCACCCCCAGACCCCAACAGGGCCGAAGAGAATTCCATCTGCCAGGGGGCATGTGGCTATCCGATGCACCACTGCCATCGAGGGGAGCTGCCATCTAGTGTCCCGGGGGAGGTATTGTACAGCCCATGCCTGTTCCTCCGGACGATACGCAGAAGTGGTGTCCCAGCCGGGCAAGGGCCCCGGTCATCCACCACAGTGCCCCTCCCTTAGCTGAGCCATGTGGGGCGAGGCGATCTGTCCTGCGAGGGCTGGTTTCTTCCAGGACGGGGAACTGACGCTGTTGGGCCCACGGGTCCTTCCTGAAAAACAATAAGAAGGGGAGGTGCCACCCCTACTCCATCCCCTGGCGTCCTCTGCCATTTTAAACGGACAGCACCTCCAGACATGACCCTGATTTTGGCACTCATAACAGCGCTGCCCCCTTTTCTGCTCTCGTGCCCTGCAGACGTGAAAACAGGACGGGAAGCCCCACTTTGTCCCGCGCCCAGCCGAGGTCAGCGAGCCCTCCACCACCTTAAAGCGGATGGGCTCACTCTGCACACTATTGGAAGTCCCGCTCTCCCTTTTCCAGGTCTACCTTTTGTTCTGGGGCACAACAACGGTCCGGGTCCCCTTATGGGAAGAATTCCTTTATTGTCATTGTATGGTACCATGAGATTCAATATGCAAATCCTCCATAAACTTATTTTCTTATAAAATGATAAAATAACAAATATATTACTAATAATAGGAAAAAAAGTGAAAAATATACAATATGAAAGCATAAGTGGCTCAGGTTGTGCAATATTACAACTGCAATGCAAGTTTACATTGAGGCAATTGTACTTATAAGTACAAACAGTTCTATTGAGAGCACTTGATGGACTGATTGAGTGCATTTATAGCTCTTGGGATGAAACTGTTTCTGAACCATGAGGTCCGTACAGGAAAGGCTCTGAAGAATTTGCTGAATGGGAGAAGTTCAAATAGACTGTGCGCATGGCTCAGGCAGTGTGTGCTAGAAGCTGTATCCCAATATTTCTCCCCACTTTTGACACAATCTGTCATAGAGCTTTCCGCTCAGCTGCTGTACAGCTGTGATTCCACACTCAGATAAACTGGGTTAAAATACTCAGAGTGGTACACTGTGGCTATGGTATTTGGAATAGTTTGGCCATTCGGTACACCATTATATGGTTACAAGTTGATTACAATCAGATGCCTTGAACTAAAAAACGATATGCGGTTAATTTCAGGGTATTTGATAAAGCTGCGTCAGGGATATGAATCTAAAAAATAAAGAGAAACCACACAGGAACAGTAGCACTGCTTTGATACTGGGCGCTGCCAATTTGCAAAACCGAGTGTAGAACTTGCGTACATATGAAATGGCGTGAAAATGTGTGTGGCTTTACACTAAGTTTAGTTTTTACACATCACGATGTGAGCGTGGAAATGGGTGTATGCAACATTTTTGTGCATACGCACCATTTACATATGAGGCCCCAGGTCTTTATAGTTTGTGTATTTGCCTCCCAGTAATAAAATCTGAACGTTATGTAGGGCCATGCCCCCTTCTGCTTTAGGTCATTGTACAGTCACCCTTTGGACGTGTGGATGTTTTGAATTCCAAATACATGAGGTTATGGTTGAATCTAGTTTATTAAAAAATGATTTATTAATGTATATGGTGACAGTTTGAAATAGGAAGAGAAGCTTGGGAAGGATGGTCATCTTAATAATGTTGATTCTCCCTGCTAATGTAAGATGTTTCATTTTTTCCATGCAGACAGCAAACCAGGATGCGGTCGATGGCAGACTTCTTAGGCGTAAAACCAGACTGTTCCGGTCGCTGGTAGGTGAGCAAGTGATCACAGATCCCATTGAGGATGACCCTAGCAAGGACCTCACCCGGCACCGAGAGCAGTGTTATCCCCCTGTAGTTGCTGCAATCCAGGTGATCACCCTTCCCTTTCCAGATAGGGACGACAAGTCCTGTTTTCCAGTCAGTTGGGATGATGCCAGTCTCCCAAATGGAAGCAAAGATTGCTTGCAATGCCAGGAGGACAGCCTTTCCACCAGCCTGGAGAAGTTCACCCCGGATACCACAGATCCCTGCAGCATTCCCCCCCTCTCAGCTGGTTCAGCACCCATGCAATTTTAGTGAGATTGAGTGGTTCACAGCTAATTGAGGGATCAGCCTCAAGAACCGTGGACCCAGAGATATCCAACGTCCTAGCTGAAGGATCAGCTTTGAACAACCGCTCAAAGTAGCCAGCCCAGCGGATCACAACTGCAGTGTCATCCGTAAGGACCGTTCCATCAGCTGCCCTGACTGCGACTCTCCGAGGAACAGATTCAGATGTGCGTAATGCTTCGATTCCTCTGTAAGCAGGACGTGGGTCGTTAGACCACAGATGGTGTGTCACTTGCTCACAGATCCCTCTAACAAACACCTCTTTATCTGCCCTCAGATCCGTCCCTCTCAGTTCCTGGTACAGACCAAAGTTGCCATTGAGCCGTGTGCTGCGACTCCTCTCGATAATATCCAGTGTGCCCTGTGAAATGAAACACCTCCTTCTGGGAACACTGGTAACTGCAACACAACCTTCAGCAACCTTCAGGGTCTTGTCATAGAAGGTCTCCCACATCACATTAGGATCGGCAGTCGTACCCAAATCTGAAAGTTCCTCACACAAACTGCGTGCAAACTCATTAGAGCAATCCAGCGACTGGAACAGTCTGGTTTTACGCCTAAGAAGTCTACCATCGACCGCATCCTGGCACTGAGGGTTCTCATAGAGCGCAAATGCGAATATCGGCAGAGTTTTTTTGCAGCCTTTGTCGATTGTCACAAAGCATTCGACTCAGTTGATTGAGCTGCCCTGTGGGACATCCTGAGGGTTCGCAGGATTCCCTGAGGTTGCTGGATATCATGGCTGGCCTATATACTGGTACTGTGAGTGCTGTGCAGAGTGGAGGCAGGACCTCTGCGTTTTTCCCAGTTGATTCTGGGGTTCGTCAGGGGTGTGTTCTTGCTCCAACTCTGTTCAATGCTTGTATGGACTGGGTGTTGGGCAAGGTCATGGGGTCCAGCGGCTGTGGAGCATCTGTTGGGGAAGAAAGATTCACGGATTCTTGACTTTGCTGACGATGCTGTGATCTTTGCGGAGTCAATGGAAGCTCTGATCAGGGCGCTCGAGTGACTGAGTGAGGAGTCTGAGTGTCTGGGCTTGCAAGTGTCCTGGATAAAAATCAAGATCCAGGCCTTTAATGACCTCTTGGGCACAGCCATCAGCAGTGTGTCTGTTTGCGGAGAGAGTATTGACCTTGTTGAGAGGTTTACTTACCTTAGCAGTGACATTCAAGTCTCTGGTGACTCTTCCTATGAAGTCAGTAGACGGATTGGTAGAGCATGGGGGGTCATGAGGTCGCTGAAAAGGGGTGTGTGGCGCTCCCGATATCTATGCAAAAGGATGAAGGTCCAAGTCTTTAGGGTCCTGGTGCTTCCTGTCTTACTATATGGTTGTGAGACATGAACGCTATCCAGTGACCTGAAACGAAGACTGGACTCCTTTGGTACTGTGTCTCTCTGGAAAATCCTTGGGTACCATTGGTTTGACTTTGTGTCGAATGAGCGGTTGCTCATGGAGTCCCGAATGAGGCACATTACCTGCATTGTGAGGGAGCATCAGTTATGGCACTATGGCCATGTGGCACGTTTCCCAGAGGGTGATCCGGCTCATAAGATCCTCATTGTTGGGGACCCAAGTGGCTGGACCAGGCCAAGGGGTTGCCCACGTAACACCTGGCTGCGGCAGATACAGGGTCTTTTCCGGAGGATAGGACTGGACCGCATGTCTGCCTAGGGGGATGCCAACTGGAATCCCGAGCTGTTTTGACGTGTAGTGGGTGTGGCAACGCACTGTACCAGTGCATGCTCCCCAACTTGACTTGACTTGAGACAGCAAAAAAGAGCTTTACATTTACTTGTGATAGTTACCCATAGATATTTAAACTGATATGCTAAGATAAATGGATAAGTGTTCAGTCCGATATTGTGTGCTAGAAAATTCACTGGAAAAAGCACACTTTAATTCAAACTGATTTTGAATTCAGAAAAATTTTGAAAATGTGTTAATGCTGTGTTAATTTTGTGGGTCAGATATATACAGTACCATATCATTTGCATATAGTAATAGTTTCTGTCAAGTCCTTTTCTGAAAATCCCATTTATTTCTGATGCATTTCAAAAGTATACAGCCAACGGTTCAGTGGAGACTGCAAAGTGCAAAGGTGATAAGGGGCATCTTTGTCGAGTGCCACATTCCAGTTTGAAGTAATCCGTAATAATGTTGTTAATACAAACTAAAACTTCTGGATTAGCATAGATTAATTTGATCCATGCACATATGTTTTGGTCAAACCCAAATTTGTGTAGTGGGGTGAATAGGTAGTCCCATTCAACCATATCAAATGTTTTTTCTGCACCTAAAGATAAAAAAGATGTCAGAGGTGCTAGAATTGAATATATTTATATTAAACAAATGTCAAAGGTTAGAAGTTACGTGTTTGTCTTTAATAAATCTAGTTTGGTCTTGTGATATTACAAAAGGAAGCACTTTCTCAATCCTTCTGGCTAGAACTTTGGAGAGTATCTGAACATCATTATTCAGGAATGAGATTGGTGTGTATGATGCACATTGTATTAGTCCTCATTATTCATTGAAAAGATAGTAATTAATGCTTGGCGGAAAGTTTCAGGTAAAATTTTGCTATCTCTAGCTTCAATAAACATTACTAATAATAGTGGAACTAACTTAATTCAAATTTTTTTTATAAAATTCCACTGGGTAGCCATCAGGGTCAGCTGCTTTCCCACTTTGAAGTGAGTTTATAGCATCTAATCATTCTGAAAATGTCAGATGTTTATCCATTTCCACAGCACTAAGAGTATCTAGCTGTGGTATCTGTAATGAATCAAAAAGCTCATTAGACTGTGTCTTATCTTCTTTAAACTGAGTAGAATATAAGGACTTATAGTACTTATAGTACTCTCTAGGCGGCACGGTGGCGCAGTGGGTAGCGCTGCTGCCTCGCAGTTGGGAGACCTGGGGACCCGGGTTCGCTTCCCGGGTCCTCCCTGCGTGGAGTTTGCATGTTCTCCCCGTGTCTGCGTGGGTTTCCTCCGGGTGTCTCCGGTTTCCTCCCACAGTCCAAAGACATGCAGGTTAGGTGGATTGGCGATTCTAAATTGGCCCTAGTGTGTGCTTGGTGTGTGGGTGTGTTTGTGTGTGTCCTGTGGTGGGTTGGGACCCTGCCCAGGATTGGTTCCTGCCTGTGCCCTGTGTTGGCTGGGATTGGCTCCAGCAGACCCCCGTGACCCTGTGTTCGGATTCAGCGGGTTGGAGAATGGATGGATGGATTATGGACATCCTGCTTGTGAATTTGTTGGGCTAAGATCTTATTGGCCTTCTCTCCATGCTCATAATAATGATGTCGCTGTTCCATTTCTTTAGTAGTTAAGAGGTTAAATTCTGATTGAAAACCTGTCTTTTCCTATAAATTGCCTTATTTGGAGACCTGGGGCCTCATATCTAAACAGTGGGTACGCATAAAAATGTTGCGTACACCCATTTCCACACTTACATCGCAATGTATAAAAACTAAACTGGGCGTAAAGCCATGCTCATTCTCACGAAAGGTCAAATCATTGGCTGGGTTTTGCAAACTGGTGGCACCCAGCGTCAAAGCAGTGCTGTGGTTCCTGTGTGGTTTCCATTTATTCTTTAGATTCACATCCTTGACATGGCCTATCAATACAATGAAATTAACTGCATAGCTTTTATTAGTTTAAGGCAGGGGTGGGCAAAGTCATTCCTGGAGGGCCGCAGTGGCTGCAGGTTTTTGTTCTAACCCAATTGCTTAATAAGAAGCACTTATTGCTCTAGAAACACTTCTTCATTTTAGTTATCTCCCTCATTAAGATTTTGAACCCTTATTGCTTATTTAAGTCTTAAACAGCTGCATTCTCTGTTTTTAATTGCTCCTTATTAGCAATAAGAAGCAAATGACAAAAGAAACCAGCAGTTATCCATTTTGCTTGTTACCCTTTACACCTGTGTGTATTTATCATGCACTATTTGGTTTAATTAAATACTTGGAAGGAAAGAGAAGAGAAAAAAGTGAAGGATTGAGAATTACCCATCCATTTTACACTTCAAAGTATTTGGATGATATCCTTAGAATGGAAAAAAAATCTAGGATATGAGAATGACTTGACAAAGCAGAGTTAAACACTAATAAGCCATGAAATGTAATTATTGGCAAGGATTGTTTTCTAATTAAGCAATTGGGTTGGAACAAAAACCTGCAGCCACTGCGGCCTTCCAGGAATGACTTTGCCCACCCCTGGTTTAAGGCATCTGATTGCAATCAACCTGTAACAACATAATGGTCCACGGAATGGCCAAACTATTCCAAATACCATAGCTGTTTTAGCATTATTACTCTCAGTGCAAAAAGAGGATAAATATGAATGTTCCTCACTAATGAACTACTAATATTACATTGCTTTGCCTAAGTTACAAATAAGGACATAAAAAATATTTATCAACTTATTATACAAAATTTCACACCACAACATTCAGAAACGGTTTCATCCCGACAGCTCTAAACTCACTCAATCATTCCATGATTTTGCACTCTAAAAAACTCATTCAAAGCATATTTGAAGGCTATTCATTTTCATGTCTTTTTGGCACCATTTTCTTATTTGATGTGGGCTGACATTTTGTATTTTGTACATTGTGACTGTAATAGTTCACTATGGCAATAACTCAAACTAGAGTTGCAGGCTGCAGTTTAAGACTGAGATCTGGATAATAATTCTTTTTGTGCGTTGTGCTTTGCTTTTGTTCCTTTGACCTTGTTTCCAGACGTCTTGCTTTTCTTTTGTTTTTTCTTAATAGACTTTTTGGTGTCTAAAAAAGGCTTTGGCAAAAAAAACAACTTTTTTTTGGTTTTGAATAGAGTTTGTTCAGGAAGTTCGGCAAACTCTGCACAATGCTTCAAAGTCAATGGGGAGGGAGGAACCAACCTACTTGTAATTTTGAGTGGATTATAATAGTGCAATGGTCTTTTAAGTGTCCCTGAGGGCTGCCAACTGTGCTTGACTGATTATTGTGGCCAAAAATGTGACCTGAGCTTTGAGGCAACAGTGCTAACCACCACACCAATGTACCTCAAACAATAGAGATTTAGAAAGAACAATAATCATAAATAAAATACAACCAAACTAGCAATAATTTAAAGCCTTTAAGGCTTGTTGTTGTATTCCACATGGCTAATTATACATGCAAATCGGCCAAGTGAAGTGACTGAGCCAGCCCACAGAGATCAGTGTTACATATCCGGTAGCAGTACTAATAATATTCTCATTATTGCCAGCTAAGTTACCCAAATGAAAATACTGCAAGGTTTATTTAATTTTTTTTTTGTAAAGCTGAAATGGAATATTTTGTCAGTCCAGTCTCTGTGCAGCTGAAACTGTCTTTGCTTAATAGCTGGATCTCCTGTAAAAATACTGTTTTAGTGTTTAGACCTGTTACGTGAGAGAATACTTTCTTTCTATTTAATTCATGATTCAGGCCTTTAACATTCCAGCTTACAAAGGTAACTGTCTTGGAGTTACTTGGAGACATTGCTTCTGAAATTTTGTTGTTATTTTGTAGTCTTAACTGAAAATAAGACAGCTTTAACCTTAATTTCCAATTTTCCCAGGAGTTATTGCCATGAAGCCTATTGTTACGCTGTCACTTATAATTATAAGTATTAAAAGGATAGATTAGAGATAGCTTACTCTCTTTCTCTCTCCCCCCCCCCCCACCCCCCAGTCTCCCCGCCTCCCCATTTTGCCTCCCCACATGAAGCTGGACCCCACTTCACAAAGTCCCAGTCCTCTGACATACCTAGAGACAGAGCACATCCAAAACAAAACAAGCCCCCCAGCAGCGGCATATGAGAATTAAAATTGAGATATCTATTGACAATACAGTCCAAATACTATAAGCATAAAATAAAATCATCAACAATCTTGAGATAGTAAATCCAGGGTGTTACAGACTAGTATTTAAGTATTTAACTTGTTTTAGAGCAAAATGTAGGAAGCAGATGGTGCAGCACTCTTACAGTTTGCAAGTGTGACATGGTTGCAACAGCTCTCATGTCACTCCAGCCTTGCAAAGCATGATGGGGGTCTGGAAGATATTTTGCATGCATTGTCACAGATGAACACTGCATATTTGCTGTGAAAAACACTTTGGGGAACATTACTCCTGGTCATCTCTCAATTTCTGACTCACATTTCATTCCCAGTCCTAATTGCTAGAGAAATTCTCTGTTTTAGTCTAAAGGCAGATTATAACACATGATCCACTTGTTTAAGATGGTAGTAAATATTAGCTTTGGAATATTTGTGAAAAAAAAGAAAAAAAAAATTCATACTGGCATTGTATTTAAATATCTCTGCTTAAGGTTATTTTTTTATTGCAGCTTGCTTCAGACATTTTACAATGTAGTTTGGCTTTGTTGGTTGTATTTTTCATTTCTGTGTTTTCTCACTTCTGGCTCTATTTTTGATTAAGATTTATTCATCCCTTTTTCATGTCCTCATTCTAAAATATTTACTGTATCTCTGTTTTGCAGACATCTTGCTTATCATGCTATATAACACAAAAACTGACAGTGGATAGAAAACCAGTCCATTATAAAACCAGTTAACCTAACCTGTGTGTCTCTGAGGATGTGCGACAATACCATTGTGACACACAGACAGATCATGCAGACTCCACTCTGGCAGTGACCTACAGCCTCAGAGGAATGATCAGCCATGTTACGCACTCCATCACAATGAGTAAATGACTTCATTATTAAAGAATACATTTGAAAAACCTGCATTCTCAAACCCACTTAATCCAAATGAGTATCACCAAGGGCTGCAGCCTATACCAGCAATGCCAGGCAGCAGGAAGGAAACAGCATCATAGGACACACTTACTCACACTGGGGTCCATTTAGATCTGACATTTAGCTGATTTCAGGATGTGGAAGGGAAATAGGTGTACCATGCAGACATAGCAAAAGCTTGTAGACCCCCCAACAGACCGTGAGGAGACACCAAATGTGACTAGAAGATGCTAGGCAGCAGGGTTAACTTACGACAGTAAATCCTGCCTTTCAGAGGTACTTATAAGAAGGTAACTACATGCCATGTGATACTTGTGACTCTGGTAGAATGGCATCTTAATTGAAAAGGAGGTCAGTTCAAAGCAGTAATTTAACTGCCTTTGTTGTGTAACACACACTGTGTTATTCTCAGGACAAGTGGCTCTCTGTAAGATGTGGGTGTTGTCATAGAATGTACATTAGCCTTTTATTCTTTTATTTTTTATAGTCTTCCTTGTATTTTTCTATTTCTTCTCTTCCTCCTCTCTCTCTCTCTCTCTGTTTCTCTAGCAAATATTTTACCATTTTAAATGTTGGGTGCCTGTCATATTGCCATCATTTTTCACCTGTTTGAATCAAAGAATGACCATTAACACCATGTACTAAATACAGTATATTATGGGCCTTCCTTTTAGCAGAGTTACAATGAATAGACATGGGTTAATGGATTAATTTTAAAGCATATTGTTGTATGCTCTTATTTGTTTAATTGCATTGCATTGTGCTATAAAGTTTGATCTAAAATAAGACGGAAAAAACAAAGATGTAATACTTGATTCAACAGTGCTATGAATCACTTGTAAGACATGCAGGACACAGGGTGATATCAACTGACCTACAGACAAGCCCAAAAAAATTGATGTTCAAGTTACGTTAGTGTGCCTTTAGCACAATGGACACCACAGCGGCCAGCCATCAGACCTGGGTTCAGTTTCTGGCCAGGGAACGCATTTATAAAGCCCACATATGAATAAAAAGAGGCTTGAAATGTGTGTATGCAACTTCAAATGAAAACATCAGCTCTTATTAAAGAAAACTTAAAGGGGGAAGGTGCATATATTTAGGCCAACTCTGACCCATGCATTTGCAACATTTTTAAGGAACTGGGAAAAGACTGCACCCTTGATCAACTAGGGAAATGCCAGAAACCAGCTAAATTCATACCACCATGCTACTATTTTTTTCTATGTTGACTTGAGAAACATATTACATCTCAAAAGTGGTAAATATGATATAAAGACTATTTTATTTTGCTTTTAAGGGGTATAATGCTACATATTTGCACCAAAGAACTTTTGGTTTTATGTCATTTTATATTGGCTACAAGTCGGCACTGGCTGTCAGGTCAGGAATAGCTCAGTCAAGCTTCATTGCATCATGCCTGCCGTGCTGGAAGCCATTAATTAACCATTGGTGTGGGTGGGCATAACATAGCAGCAGTGTCTGGTTCTCCTAATGTAAACAGAACAATTTAACTGCACTCATATTGCAATAAGGAAACCTAGCAAGAATGTAGCTGCTTTTGATAATCATAAACAGTTACATTCCATTAAAACACAAGTCATCCAAGATGTTACTGGCAAATGTTGTGTCTCAGTGGTGTATGTGGTGGCTGGCTTGTTGGTTAGGTAACTGACTGAACCCTCAGTGTTTCTTATGGCCTGTAAATATTCACTGTAACAGCAATCGTGTTATTATATGTATCAAGTGATAATGAGCATCCACTTAGATGATGGTGCCTTACACCTTTCTCTGACCCTCAAAGTGCAGAGGAGAGATACTACAATGCTAGTCACGATCTTGTGCTCTCAGAGCACAGCCAAATACTCTTGAATGCTGACAGGGTCTCGATGCGTCAGGAGGGAGCTGCTCTACCAGCCATTGAAGTTGTTTAGCATCGTGATTGCATATGCATATGGCTGATTAGCATGCTTCATATATGGATGTTTCAGGGTGGCATTCAAAGTGCGCTCATGTACACTGTCACAAACGTGCACATGGGAGGCAGCTGAAGGGTCCACAAATTGATAATTCCGTGCCAGACCAGGGGGTGGCAGAGTGCACTAATTGTTCCATTTTTTCATCAGCAGACCAACCATGGGAAATTTCACCTGGATTCAAGGATGTCACTTACAGTTCCATGACGACATTTCTGGTTCCAGCCCTGCCCAGCTGACATCACTTCCCCTGCCTGGCTTTAAAACTGCCATGTTTGCCTATTGTTGTTGTTCTATGTTTGGACTGAAGTCTGTTGAGACATGTCATTTGAAACCAATCTTTCATTTTGTCAACCTGATTCAAGTATACGGGTGGCTGCCCCCAAACCTCTTTCTTTGTCTGTTCAATCATTTCACAGCACATATTTACAAGTTGATTGTGATTTATAAATGGTAATTTGTGTAGAAATATGCATATGCCACTTTTTATAAATCAGATTTTTTTTTGCCATATGCATTTTCCTGTCTTTTTGGAATGCACATATTTTCACACTTTAATCCACGCAAAGTTTTATAATTGAAGCCCCAGGCACTTTCTGTGCAGAGTTTGCATGTTTTTCTCATTTCCATCTGGCCTCCATTTCAGAGACATGCTGGTTAACTGGTTCCAGGCTATTGAGTGCCCTAGGATGGCATCCAGTCCAGGATTAGTTCCTGCCTTTTAAGTCCAGTGATATTAGGATAGGTTCTATATTGGGAAAAGAACTTCACATAACATAAGATGTTCCAAATGGGTTGTAACTTCTGATGGTACATCACTGACTGGTTTTAGTTAGTCTTATTTGAAACAAGGCTGGTGAGCACCACAGCTCTCATTTTTTCTATTAGATAAAAGTGAGTTGTTCTGTGAGCCCGATGCCATCATAATACAGGAATGCAACATAAAGATCATTGCTTGCAATGGTAATGCTGCAGTAAAATTATCACATTTTAATTCAGCCATGTATTTTTCATGCTTTTATTTTACAGGCAAGTTCACCATTGTAAATCTTCAGGTCTCAGTTCTTGTTTCACAGCAGATCAGTAATGAAGTTGAAGCAGCCATTTTACAAAAGGTGAGTGTATGGAAGGGCATGGAAGACTGGGGGAAAGGGAGGAGCGGAAGAGCCGTCCTTATTTATGGGTAAATTCACCAGTTCAAGAGTCTATGAGAAAGGAAAAAGAAACAAAAAAGTGGAGTCTTCAGTTTACCAAACATTGAGACAAACCTAAAGGAATACTTCAACTGAAAATGATATTTTTTAGATGTTACTTACTCCATGTAGTTTGTAATGATGGCCAAGATCATTTTTGAGTCTCATGTTTTTCTGAAGAATGAAGATAAAAATTTTTCTGATACAACAGAAGTCTATGGTGACCTACTTTGGACAATAGTAAGCAACATCAAAATTGTCCATGAAAAAATCTCACATTACCTGTGTCGCATAAACCACATGTCAAGTCATCCAATCATATACTGACAAAGTCCCTAATATATGTATTTTCACTAAAATTATGTTAAAATTATAAAATAATCTATCTCTGGAAAACTCTCCCGTGAGTGACAATTGAACACACTCAAATGCAAAACAGCATTTAAATTGTAGACACACTTTATGCTGTTACATTTATATTTATATTTATGCAAAGGTTAAAAAAAGAGAGTGAAAACATTATCAGGAAGAGCATATGCCTCATGCTTGTGTATTTACAAGTGAAAATACATGTGTTTCAGACATTGTGAGCATACTGTATGACTGGATGACATGACATGCAGGTTATGCAACACAAGTAACGTGAGATTTCTTTCATTGGATGTTTTTGATATTGTTTGCTGTTGTCCAAACTTCGTCACCATAGATGTCTATTATATTGGAAACGTATCTCTGTTCCTTATGAAAACATGTAATTGAAACTTAAACTATTTTCTTGGCTATCGCTACAAACTACATGGGGTAAGTAACATTTTAAAAAAATATCATTTAAATCAGGCATGTCAAACTCACTACCATTGGTGGGCCGCTTCAACTGCCATATGTGCGTCAGCGGGCCGCACTGTAACATACTGAAAACTTTAAAAAATGTAACACTTAAAGTTTAAAGTTTAAAGAAAAGCAATTTATTTCCATACAATCTCCATACAACAGCGTACAATTAGAGTCTTAGCCTCTTAGCTAGGTCCTTATATTATTGTATTATACTAGTCATTTAGCCCTTTACAATAACGGGCACTAGAACAGTAGTGCATAAACATTAGTAGGAACAGTCTGTATTAAATGGTAAGGGACTTTGACCTCATTCTTTTTGTCGGCTGTATTTTTCTTTCTTTCAGCCTTTCTTTTGTTGATGTTTACTTGCTGAGTTGACCGTTCTTCGTGGGCCGCCGCCATGTATTGTGTGTCTTTAATTTTCTGAGACAGTAATACTGTCTTGTACGGCTCTATTCAATAAGGGCACACACAAAAAGGCGAGCTTCAAAAGGGCGACCTCAATTGAGCGCGGCGAATAAAGGCGTTCGTAGATAATTGAGTTCAAATGGCTCTGGAATATATGAAGAGCAACAATGGTGCAGATCTTTATTTACGCGCGCCTTTATTCGCTGCGCCCAATTGAGGTCGCCCTTTTGAGGCTCGCCTTTTTGTGAGCACCCTTATTGAAGGATACCGTCTTGTACGTCCGCTGGCTTGTATGTCCGCTGGCTTGTACGTCCGTAATATACCTTTAATTTTCTCTGGCGGTAATACAGGCGTGCACGTCGGTAATATGCCTTTAATCTCCTCTGACAGTAATACTGACTTGTATGTGGCTGTAATATGCGTCACTGTATTGTGTACCTTTAATTTCTTCTCGCAGTAATACTGGGTTGTATTTCCGTAAAACGCCTCTAACTTTCTCTGACAGTAATATCGTGCATCGCACCGTGCCCCGCGCATGCGCACTTCACCAAAAGGCACCCACACACAGACACCTGGACGCACATAGGGATTTTATATATAGAGATTCATTGCTTATATAGGAGTCTTACAGTGTGAGATCTATTTCTTTTGTTCCGACACTTGGCATCTCTTGTTAGTAACCAGTTCGTCAATATCAGGCTTGAAATCTTGTGCAGCTGCAACTTTTATGAAGGATGAAAGGTGCTCGACGGTAAGTCTTGAGCGATGCGGGGTTTTGGTAGCTTTCATTAACGAAAACAATTGCTCATAAAGTTAAGTGCTTCCGAACATAAACAGTACTCTCGATGCCAACTTACAGATCTGCACATACGAGGGTGGCAGGTAAGCATACAAGCCTGGCACACCAACTTCGTTGTATTTTGCCTTCAGAATAGAATCTGACTGCACTTCAATCAATTTCATTTGTATATTCTCAGGCACATTCTCAACGTTGTAAGAGTATGGTGACATAAACAGCGCAAAGTCCTGTTCATGTGAAATTAAATTACGAAAATGCTCACTGAATTCATTGCTCAGTAATTCAAGTTGGAAAACAAATCCTCCAAAAATCAAATTTTACTTTACTAAGTTTACTTGAAAGTTTATATTGTAAAATAAGCCGATATGCAAAAAGCCCCCTGACCTATACTAATTTTACAAACTCAAAATCACAAAAAATTTGTTAGTAAACAACTCACCAACTTCTCGCCTCCACTTCACATCTTCAGCTGTAGTCTGCACTAACTGTTCCTTACAATACTAGCACAAAATTACATGAAACTAGAGCAAAAAAACGTGAAGATATGTGAACTATTACTACTTGTGATGGTCAGTACTGCCCAGTGGCCAGTCTCAGCAGCCCAGCCAGTAGTGTAGCCTGCCAGGGGCGGCTCTAGGCTCGTGGCGACCCTGGGCAGAGAAAGAATCGGTGGCCCCTTCTCCTGCCAATGTCAATATGGTATCTTATGCACGGCGGATGGCCACGTCCATTGCAGACACTGCAAAGCCGCCTTGTGCTCATGACACGCTTCTATATGCGCGTGTCCGTAACTTGAAAACCAAGTGGCGGCCCATGATATTCTCATTACGGCAGAACGTTATAATACTACATATAGCTTACTGCTCCGATTCGAGCGACATTAGTAAATACACTGTTTAACAAGAAAAACAATGTTTTTTGGCCACATTGCCGTCAGCTGTGTCGTTATTTTCTCTTTCTGTTTTATATTCAATATATATTGGTGTGGCGGCCCTGTGCAGGTGCACAGTTTGCACATGCCTAAGGCTGCCCCTGCTGCCAGGCTGCTGCAGCCTAGCACTTCAGTTGTGACGCCGTAGCTTTTTAACTTTGGACAAGGCTTGTGGCTATACTAGCAGATGACGTTTCTGGTACCGTAATGCCATGGGTAAACACGCTTTTGTCAGAAGGCAGAAGTAAGAAAAGTCAATAAGTAATACCGAAGATGCAGAATGATTCAATCACAAACGATAGTAATCATTTTGTACAAGTTTAGTGCTAACTAGGATCTGTCATGCGGGCCGCACAGATTTCTGTTGCGGGCCGCAAGCGGCCCGGGGCTGCGTGTTTGACATGCCTGATTTAAATGTTAATACCAACACGGTTCTTGACGCACAGACTGAGAATCTGGCTCACTCGGTCCACACCAGACTATTCAAATAAATTAATAACTACAATTAAAAAATGTAACATTCAGAAACAATTAGTCACAATATCGACTGTTTAATTTTTTTTGATAGATTTAATTTGTTCACTTCCAGCAGGGTTAACACATCCAAAGCAGGATTAGACACACATAGGTGTGGAAGGGACCTTAAACAGAAAGATAGAAGGACTTCTTCACACATGTGAGGGTCACTTTTCATAATTAGAAATCTCCAAAAACTAAGATGAGCAGACCAAATTTAGTTCAACTTTTTAAACGTGGCATTGGGTCATCAACTACAAGCCAAGACGTTAAGTGTGAAAGCATAACAGTGGTAAGAGCTGCTGCCTCCCAGATTCACTGCGCTGCATTTAAATCCTACTAGCCAACCCGCGGCATAGCATATGCCGCATAATTATGCATTGATGGGTGAACACTTCCTGAACGACACAGTTGTCCAAATGGCGTGGGTTTGAGGATACGACTGTGAGTGAATGAAAAGATAGACCTCTGGAGAGAGCAACATATAATTGTCCGTGACTGAAAGCGGGATCGTCTGTGACGAAGAAGGCCACGCTGGTGAAAGTTACTTCGTCGGTAGGGATAAGTGTCAGAACTTGTAGATTAAGGTGTAGCGAGTCTTCGTTGTTGACGCTTAATATAGCTTGCATACTGAGATGTTCCGGAGTCACCGTTGAGAAACACTTTTTTAATGTCTTTTAAGCACAGGGGAAAAAATGAACATGTGAAACATCCGTAATGTAATAAGCCACCAAGAAAAGTAACATTGCAACAATGCTATCTACGACCCGATCTCTGTAAACAGAAGTGAAAACAAAATCAAGCCAGGTGCATTCTTTAACTGCCTTGTGGCGAAGTAGTAGTGCTGCTGCTTTGCAGTAAGGAGACTGTGAAAGATTGTGGGTTCGCTTCCTGGTTCCTCCCTGTGTGGATAGCGTTTTGAATACTAAGAACACCGCTATATCAATGTAACGAAGTATTATTATTCTTATGTGTCCAGCGCTCTCTCTCTCGCACGCGCGCCTGTATGTGTGTGTGTGTGTGTGTGTGTGTGTGTGTCGCTTGCTCTCTCTCGCTCGCTGCACGTGTTCCTGCAGACATACACCGCATAATTATTTATTGATGGCTGAACACTTCCGGAAAGACACAGTTGTCTAAAAGGAGGGAAAAAAATGAACATTTGCAAAATCCATAACGCTGCTTTCAGTAAGTACAATGCACACACGTTTAATTTGTCGGACACTTTTTGCCAGCCGTCTTTTCTGGTTTGGGCTGCTTGTGCAGTGTTACTGCTTGTGCATATTAAATCTTGAAATCCTTCGAGTAACTAATTAACTAACTAACACCCACCCACCCACCCAGCTTGTGTGAAAAAAATGCGCCCGTTCTTTCATCATTTTGTTGCAGTCTATCAACGACTTGCTGATCATGTTTTCTAGACTCAATATACATTGGCTTTTCACTCAGCACAGGGGCGCGCATTCATCTCAGATTATTACATCCAGGTAGACTTATCTGCTACACGGCTGCGTTTGAAAAACCGACTTATCCCGGATGAGTTTCACCGGCATTAATGATTAGGAATCTGGTTGGAACAAAACCCTACAGCCACAGGGGTTCACCAGGACCGAGTTTGGGAAACACTGCTGAACAGAGACGAAACTGACTCAGATGAGGAGTTGGGGCGGGCGAAGTAGTTGCAGCTATTGATTATTCAGTGTTGTTTGACTGGGTGTCTGATCTGCTCAACGGGATCAGAAATAAAAGGAAAACAATGTAAAGGCAATGTCACAGGTGTTCCTGTGGTATAGTGGGTCCACAGCTCCCCTTCAAAAGGCCATTTTTAAATAAATAATCATCGCGCTCACAGCGTAGCGAGGGGCGTGGAAGTTTGGCTGAAACGGTTTCCGGGTGGAGTCGTGCTGGGGGCGTTTCTCCCCTGTGCAGTGTGCGAGTGTGTGAGGAGAGAGAGAAAGCCGGTACGTTAGAGTGAGCGAGAGCAGGCTCGAAGGCAATGTCACAGGTGTTCCTGTGGTATAGCGGGTCCATAGCTCCCCTTGAAAAGGCCATTTTTAATCAGGCAACTGACAGTAGTGGAGTCAGGCACAGAGAAGGTCAGCTGCTGAGAGAGCGTCTCGACTGTTGCAGGGCCTGCATCGGTGAAGCAGGTGAGACGCTAATGAAACAGAGACACAGGGCTTATTGGTTTTTAAAGACTGCTTCCTTCATTGTGTTTTAACCTCAGTTTTAAAGGATTGTTTTAAGGATCCCATGGGATACCCCTCGCAAACTGTTTTACACGCAGCATATAGCAATTCACATCCGCGAGAAACATGCCTCTATGAACAGTCAACGTGGCTCAGAGGTGTATGTGGACTCTAGCACAGACGAACATAAATGATGCCGTTTTTTCTGTGTCATCGCGTCCGAGTTGGTGGCCGTGGCTCTGCGAGTTGTCGTCATATCCAATGGTCTTAGAGTTGGTGGGTGTGGCTCCGTCCTGCGTGCTTCCATGGGTGTCTTGCTTGCTCTGGCGGCAGCTTAGTGAATTATATATATAGATGCCTAGTTGCATTTAAATCCTATGCCTAGTCTTTGTGTGGAGAGAGCATTTTTATTCCTTGTCTGTACTCCAAAGATGCTGGCATTAGGTTAACTGGCATATTCCAAATTAGTCGTGTGTGTGAGTGAGTGCCTGTGTGGACCTTGTGACCAACTGGTACCCTCTACAGGACTAGTGTGGCAGAAATTAACATATTAATTAAAGAAAGAACAAGTTTGATAAAACCTCTATGAGTCAGAAACCAGGCAGGAGAAAACTTGTCCATTGCATCCTTTATTTCCTCTTACAGCAAATGCTGAAGAGGGAGCATTCATCACAGCAGTCTGTTACAAAATGGTCAAAAAAGTAAGGACAGAGGTCCATTTCAAAAACAACTGAATTTACAAAACAGTGCTGATGAATGCATACATTTACTCTGATTGGTTTGTTGGTTTACACCCACATGACTTAATGAAATAAAAGTCTGTCCTACCACACACTTGTTCTTCTCACATCTATAATGTTCAGCTATTACCCTTGAAATCTGAAATGTATGTGGCCACTGTCCAGTATTCTTGTTTACAGGACATCTGCTAATCTCTTAATCGTCTCTTAGTACATATTGTGTGTGACATCAGTCTTTCTTCTGTCACATTTCCTTAACCATCTCAGTAGCTCTCTTCATGACATTTCTAAAACAAATGCTCATGTATTTCAATGTGCACTGCAAACCAAATTACTTAACTATTGTTAAGTAATTTTTTCTGTCATACTAGTTTCTGCTTTTTGCCTGCTTGATTTGGCCCCCAATGACTATAAAGTGGATTAACAGGGTTTAAGAATATTACACATAAGTTTTAGCAGCACTGCAGGTGTTTACCAGTCCACTGTGCCTTTGTTTTAAGCTGCCTTTGCAAGCGGAATTCACAAAAAATCTTCAAATCTCAAGTGTAAATGGAAGACAACTGATGAGAGAAATTTTCAAGTATTATGTTAATAATGAATGGCTTAATTTAAACTATCCACCCTGCTTCCTTAAAGTGGAAGCCAAAGAAGTGGACCCACCTGATGGTGCAGCATAGGGGTGTCCACAGTTCTATAAGCGGTTACACTGAAGCTATGGCTTTGTGATTGTGATCTACATTCTGTTTTTGTGACTTACACTGTTCTTGTTGATTTCCTGGATTTAGTTCCCTGCTCCTATTTTAAGGTATTATATTTGTTTTGTGATATTGGATTTGTTGGCTGAAAAAAAAAAAAACAGAAGAAGAGAGAGGTGGCGAAGGCTAAAGAAAAGGCATATGATGAGTTGTATGAGAGGGTGGACACTAAGGAGGGAGAAAAGGACCTGTACCGATTGGCTAGACAGAGGGACCGAGATGCAGCAGGTTAGAGTGATTAAAGGATAAAGATGGAGATGTACTCACAAGCGAGGAGAATGTGTTGAGCAGATGGAAAGAGTACTTTGAGAGGCTGGAATGAAGAGAACGAGAGAGAGAATAGGTTGGATGATGTGGAGATAGTGAATCAGGAAGTGAAACGGATTAGCAAGGAGGAAGGAAGGACAGCTATGAAGAGGATGAAAAATGGAAAGGCCGTTGGTCCAGGTGACATATCTGTGGAAGCATGGAGGTGTTTAGGAGAGATGGCAGTGGAGTTTTTAACCAGATTGTTTAATGGAATCTTGGAAAGTGAGAGAATGCCTGGGGACTGGAGAATAAGTGTACTGGTGCTGATATTTAAGAATAAGGGGGATGTGCAGGACTGTAATAACTACAGGGGGATTAAACTGATGAGCCACAGCATGAAGTTATGAGAAAGAGTAGTGGAAGCTAGGTTAAGAAGTGAGGTGATGATTAGTGAGCAGCAGTATAGTTTCATGTCAAGAAAGAGCTCCACAGATGCAATAATTGCTCTGAGGGTGTTGATGGAGAAGTATAGAGAAGGAGTTGCATTGCATCTTTGTGGACCTGGAGAAAGCATATGACAGGGTGCCTTGAGAGGAGTTGTGGTATTGTATGAGGAAGTCTGGAGTGGCGGAAAAAGTACGTAAGAGTTGTACAGGATATGTACGAGGGAAGTGTGACCGTGGTGAGGTCTGTGGTAGGAGTGAAGGATGCATTCAAGGTGGAGGTGGGATTACATCAGGGATCTGCTCTGAGCACTTTCTTATTTGCAATGGTGATGGACAGGTTGACAGACGAGATTAGACAAGAATCCCCATGGACTATGATGTTTGCTGATGACATTGTGATTTGTAGCGATAGTAGGGAGCAGGTTGAGGAGACCCTGGAGAAGTGGAGATATGCTCTAGAGAGGAGAGGAATGAAGGTCAGTAGGAACAAGGCAGAATACATGTGTGTAAATGAGAGGAAAGTCAGTGGAATGGTGAGGATGCAAGGGGTAGAGTTGGGGAAGGTGGATAAGGGATCAACAGTACAGAGGAATGGGGATTGTGGAAGAGAGGTGAAGAAGAGAGTGCAGGCAGGGTGAAATGGGTGGAGTGATTTGTGACAGACGGATATCAGCAAGAGTGAAAGGGAAGGTCTACAGGACGGTAGTGAGACCAGCTATGTTATATGGGTTGGAGACAGTGGTATTGACCAGAAAGCAGGAGACAGAGCTGGAGGTAGCAGAGTTAAAGATGCTAATATTTGCACTGGGTGTGACGAGGATGGATAGGATTAGAAATTAGTACATTAGAGGGTCAGCTCAAGTTGGACAGTTGGGAGACAAAGTCAGAGAGACAAGATTGCATTGGTTTGGACATGTGCAGAGGAGAGAAGCTGGGTATATTGGGAAAAGGATGCTAAGGATAGAGCTGCCAGGGAAGAGGAAAAGATGAAGGCCTAAGTGAAGGTTTATAGATGTGGGGAGAGAGGACATGCAGAAAGATATGGAAGAAGATGATCCGATGTGGCGACCCCTAACGAGAGCAGCCGAAAGAACAAGAAGGATTTGCTTGCTGAAACTTATGCCCTTTAGGCAAAACATATATTTTCTCCTTCTTCCCAGCTTTGCCTTTTGAATTTTGAATTATTTAAATGTTTTTTTTAATTAAAAAAAACAACTTTGTGTTGTCGCTGTGGGCCTGAGGCTTGATCATGATCCTCCTACCTCTGTTAAGATTTTGAAAAAAATAATGTTCCTCCTTAAACTTTAAAAAAATAATGTTCTCGGTTATGGGCCTAGCCTAGGCCAAGGCCTGTTAGCTGTTGAAAACTAGCTGGGTGTTGGTTGAGTTTTTCCTGGGCCAGCCATTGAAGAATCTAGCCTGCTTTTGGTGACATTTCACAAAGCCAAAACCAATCTATGTGCTTTGTTGTGGCAGGAAATCATAACAGACCTCTTGCTTTTAGTCTTGATTAAGAATGGATGATTTACAATTAGGATTTGGCACTTTGGTTTAGGACTAATTTTCGTCTTTGACCCTGCTAGTTTCAAACAAACATTTCTTGTCCCAATCCCTTCATTAAATGCCCTAATGGGCTGTAATCTAAAATCATTGTGGCTGAACAGGCAGCAAAGATGGGGAATATTTCATAGAGGCACTTCACCTTCTCATCTTTTTTAACATGACACACACACAATTTAAAAACAAACCACAAAAGAGGAATCATCCACCATGTTGAGAAAACAAGATATATGCACTATGTTTAATCAAAACCATCTTCCAATTTCCATCCAGTAATGGCCTTCAGTGACCTGTCATTCAATTTGTGCATACTGATTCAATTCAGTAGTCATACCTTGTTTGCCCGGCCTTATTATAATTCTCCTGTCACACACGTGCACTTGGGAGACCACAGCAAATATCATCAAATGGTAATTCCACTCTGAGCTGGGGGTTGGCCTCTCCTCTTCCTCCACCTGCAAACCAAAAGACTGACGGCACCAAGACATCTGATGTCACTTGCTGTTTCCAGTCACTTGAACCCACCGCTTCCTCCTCCCCTTCCTTATAACCAGCCTCTTTTCTTCAGTCGGAATCGAGACTCAATTCTGGAAAGACTTCTCTTCAACAATTGCTTTATTCCTTTGTAAACAGTCAGCCAGTCAGTCATTCACCAACCCGCTTTATCCTAACACAGGGTCACGGGGGTCTGCTGGAGCCAATACCAGCCAGCACGGGTCGCAAATCAAGAACAAAGCCCGGGCAGGGTGCCAGCCCACAGCTGCCTTTGTAAACATCTTCTTTCAATTATATTTCGGGATCACTATCTGTTGCCCCAACCCCTTTATGATCTCTCTGTGTTTTTGTCACCCTCCTTACATTAAAAACTTTAAATATATACCATAAAAGCCTGAATGATAAAATGTAACCACGCCTCAGTATACCAATAATTTTGTTTTTCTTTCAGGTTCAAGAATGGTTATCCCGTGTCAGCCCTACTGTTACTGTTAAAAAAAGATCGGCAAGACAAGTGTGAGCAGGTGCGCAGACACCACTGAAACTAAAAGCAGCGCTTCTTTCTGCTTCACTCTTAGAAGTGAGTTAGTTCAATGGAAGCCTGCAGGAAAGACTTGATCGTGCTGCCATCACTTGCACTTACAAAGCAGAAATTCTGAGCTAACAGGACCTCTTTATTGACTCTTTGCTTACCCCAGACACACCTCCAGTATGAACTACATGCTCTTGGTTATCAACGCAAACATTCTTGGTCCAGCTTAGCAACTACTCAGTGATACATCATAACATTCATTGGCTACAGAGGACATTTTTATAAATAACAAATCCAGCCATGCACAATTTATCAATATGTAGCAAATGAGAATGACCTGATGATGCAATTTATAAGACAACACAACACACAGCAATCAATCTAAGCTATTCCATGTCTTCCTGGTGTGGCAGAAGTGCTGCATGAGCACCTGGAAGCACTCCAGGTGTTTCTGGAATTTCTGCCGGCAGCACTACTGAGTGTGGTGGAAGTGCTGCAGTCCAAGGCTCCATAATCATCTGGCCACCTCCTGGCGGTAGCCACGGGCCCCAGGGTTGAGCTTCTAAGTTCTGATCCTGTGGCCCCCATGGGGACCAAGGTGACTGTCCTCTTGTGGCCCGGGGAAGGTATTGTCTTTCTCCTGGTCCTTCCAGGAGTCCTGGCTGGGCAGGATCCCCAGCCATCCGCCACAATATTAAATAGGATGTTATTTTTTCAGTATTTGTAAATGTGTGCAATCTTTTTAGCTTGATAATGGTAAATTTACTACATAAAATAAATCTAAATCAATCAATTTTTACTTTTTGTCAAGTTTTCAACATACAATATGATATGGTAAATTATAAGAAGTTTATTTTTCTCTGTATTTACTGCCAACATTTTTTGTTTTGCTTTAACTTTGCAAGTCTACCAGTAATCCTGTATATTAAAAAAAATTTTATTTACATGTTTTGTGTTTTTCATTAAGGTATGAGCCATTAAACTGAATATTTACCATTCATTTCTAACTCATTCTTTATTTTTTTTTTTACCTCCTTTCCATTTTACTACCACAAGTAGCTACATCCAGCAGGGAGCACATGCTCCTTGGGAATATGTCCCAGTACACCAACTAAAACAAAAGCCTACATAAATATATATATATATATATATATATATATATATATATATATAAATATCATACAATAATCTCCTTCCCTACTGATTCTACGCCAACAAAAGTAAAAATACCACTAAAGAAAAGATACACTTATCTTTCTTTAATATTGACTGGACACTAACAATGATACAATTTTCAAAGGAGAGCTACTGGCAAAAGCGTACAGTCATGGGTTTCCTGCATTTGGCTCTGGGAGAGTATTGGAGACATATTTCCCAGGTACAGGCAGGAGAGATGTCTTCCATCTCTCCATAGGTGAACTCTAATGTTCAGGGTAGTTGCCAGTGATTTATACTTTTCTTATAGTCTATTACCAAAATAAGAACATGCATTTGCCAAATATGAGCATAAGGTACATGGAAACAGCACACAGTAACTGTTGACCATAAACTGACCAACAGACCAGAAGATACACTTTCTTTATTTTCATAGCAAGCCTCAGTTGTCTCCACTTGTCTCATTCCATTTCCCTGTCAGGTTGCTTACATGGCAGTAAAGTTCTCTCCGTCATCTGATTTTCTGATGTTTTCAACTATGTGTAATTCATGGCCTTAGTTTTGAGTAAAATCATTTATTATGGGATTAACCTTACAAATCACAGTGACACACTTGAGATCGTTGGCTACAGGAGCACATTAAGGTAGGAATCAAATCTGCAGAAGATGACTCTCCATCACTGAGGATACTCGTACATGTCCCTGCACAATTTATGGTCACTATCATACCTAACGTGAACATCTGTAGGATTAAACCCAAATATCAGAAGAAATCCCCATGCAGTCCAGGAATAACATGGAAACATCAGACAGGAAATGGTCAAGCCTTGAATTGAACCCAGATCCCATAAGCTAGAAGTGCTCCTTAATCAAAGCACTACTGCGCTGGCCCTCCTCTTAGTCTTTACATACATTTTAGGAAAAGCTTGAAACATATACAAATGGAATAGAAGAGGCAGTGGAAAGAATTACTGCTTCACTTCCATTTACTTAGTGTTTTAACACGTTTTTCATTATAAAAATTTAATTCGTCGTAATTGAACTAAATTCACATGATTTCATGTGTTGTCAGGCTCCTGATCAATTTAGCATAAACATAGATTTACAAGCATCACCAAATAAAAAATGTTGGAAAACTGTTTCATAAGTTTCTAGAGTTCTAACATCTGTAGTATATTTATTATTTTAAAGGAACCTATTTTTGAATATCATTACAAATTTATCTATAGTACATTGGCCACCAACCTCACCCAAATATCACATCTGCATTGACTTTTTGAACATCTCATTCCAAAACCATTAATATGGAGTTGGAGTTGCCACTCTTCGGTGAAGCCTTCCCACTACATTTTGGAGCATGGCTGTTGGGGGTTTGCTTTTATTCAACAAGAAGAGCATTAGTGAGGATGGACATTAGTTGAGTGATAAAGCTTGGCTAAAAGGTGTTTGATGGGGTTGAGGTCAGGGCTCAGTGCAGGCCGGTCAAATACGTCTGCACCAATCTCAATAAGCCATTTCCATATGGACCTTAATATGTACACTGAGCCATAGTTATGCTGAAGCAGAAAAGGGCCTTCACATAAACCTGGAAGAAGACAATCTTCTACGTCACGGTATGCTGTAACATTAAGACTTCCCTTCCCTGGAATTAAGGAACATAACCCAATCCAAGAAAAACAGCCCTAGAGCATTATTCCTCCACCACCAAAACTTACAGTTGGCACTATTCATCTAGGCAGGTAGTATTCTCCTACCATCTATCAACAAAGATTTGTCTGTCAGACTGCCTGATGGTGAAGCGGTTGCAAGGATGGTCCTGGAGGGTCATAGTGCTTGCAAATATTTTTGTTCCAACCCAATTGTTACACCACTCAGGCTGATGCTTGGCATAGCACATGGTGACCTTAGGCTTAAGTGCAGCTCCATAGCCATGGAAATCCATTTCATGAAGCTCCCAAAGAACCACTTTTGTGCTAATGCCATTTTCAGGGGCAGTCTAGAACTTTGCAGTGGGTGTTGTAGTCAAGCACTTGGTGGTCCAGTTTTTTACATTTGTGTGGCCTACAGTTTCAAGGCTCAGCAGTTCTTTCTCCTACATATTCTCACGTTATTATTATTTATTTAGCAGTCCAGGATGACTCACAAAGCAAATTATATGACATACAAGAATGACTAAAAGGTGCAAGCATCAAAGGCAACAGAGAACAGGATAAAAAAAAAAAACAAACGAGCACAAGGAAGTAAAACTACAACATAATTACAGTATACCTGCAGAGAGACTAGCACAAAAATATTCTAAACTTTGCAGCAGCAGCAGTTCTGTAGGAGAGAAACTAAGCAGATCCAAAACGTAATAAAAAGTGCATTTTCAAACAAAAAACGGAGTTCAAATAGATAAAAGGAGATCATTCCACAGGTCTGCAGTAATAACAGCATGTAAAGTGCACTGGAGCAGCTCTACCGGCGTAGAAACTTGACAAACTGGCTTGTTGGAAAGGTGGCATCCTATGATATTGCCACATTGAAAGTCACTGAGCTCTTCATTATGACCCACTTTACTGCCAGTGTTTGACTACATGGCCAGGGTGTGGCAGAAAAAAATATAAAGGGGTATCCGCATACTTCTGGCTACGTAGTGTACATAAATAGTACAAGTACCATTTTAATTTCAATTGTTCTGCTGTCATTCAGCCTTAAGAATGTAGGCAATGTACATGCTTGGAAGAATTTTAAGTGCAGTAATGATCATCATCTTCTGGGAAGAGTATTAAAAAAAAAAAATGAACAGTATTAACAAAACAAAAAAACTGACAAGTTTCCGTGTGCCATTTTGTGCTGCTTTTATTTGCATGCAAATCTTGTTTTCAGGTAACAATTGCTCAAGCAAAGAATTGGGATGGGCACGGAAAATATTTAATTCTTATGCTTCATGAATACTGGTAATTTGATTTTGTGAGTTCAATGTTAAATTAAACATATACATAAATAACTAAATAAACACAAGCAAGCTTTTATCAATGTGAAAACGTCTGGCAACTTATATACATTCGAGTGTTTTCATTCTAACCAGTTCCTTCTATGAATTGCGACTCCTATTTTAGTTACGCTCCTTACCATTTTCTAGTTTCAGCCTTTAAAAGTCAGAAATTCTAAGCAGGGGTTATTTGCTACTTGTATAAGAATTTATCTTTTATTTCTACTGAAATTAAGTAATACTCAAATCCTGTTTAATGACATTCAGAGTTGTGTGGAGTAGGTGCCTATCCTGGCAGCACTGTGGCTGATGAAGGAACCAATTGTGGCTGGGATGCCAGGCACACCCATACTCAGAATCGTTGGGCAGATTAAAAACTTCCAGTCAAGCTAACATATAAAGGAAGCCAGCATTACTGGGAGGAAAAACCTCACAGGCACAAGGAGACAGCAAGAGCAGCTGTAACCAATACACCAGCACGCGGCCATCATTCTGAAATATCTTAGTAATTTCAGCAAGAACAGAAGAGAAAGCTCCTCTAAAGTATTATTTAACAACCATTTTAGTTGCTGTCACTAAGTGGTTATCTGGTTATAAAAAGAGGATCAAAAAAGAAAAAGAAACCAAAAAATTACATTTAAAAAATCAAACAAAATTACAAATCACAAAGGACGGTAAAAGGGAAAGAATAATGTAGTACCAGTATTCATTAACTTTATCCCAACAATAATACATACAATAGCTTAACTATCCAAAGCATTTTACAGATACAACACTCTTAAACCCATTAAATCCAATACAGATTTGTAAGGCAGCTCTGTACACAAAGAGCAATCAGCCATGGCCATTTCCAGGTCCAATTACACATACTCTGACCTGTGGCCAACTTGGAATCATCAAACTTTGAGAACATGAGAGGTAAAAAAAACAAACACACACAAGGAGACTGTGCAAACGCCACAGAAAAGATTCTGGCAAACCATGATGCTGCATCTATGAGAAAGCTGCTCTACTGACTGCCCCCACCTATAGTTTAAAAAATAGAGATAAAATTTGTTCTGTTGGGTACAAAAGCAAAAAAAAAAAAAAAAGATTTGTGAAGAAAAATGAAAAACACCCAGTTGGAAATTTTTTAGATTGACAAAACAAAATTGATCTTTGGAAATAATAAAAGGTTCAGTCAGGATGGGAATTCACTTAAACTCATGAGTCAGCTGGAATTAAAACCTGAGCAACAAACATTACCAAGCTAAAGGAGTGTCACTAAAGCCCATGAAGGTCCAATTCAGTGTGCAACTGTGAAATCACTAACTTCATTGCAGCTACTCAGTCCTTGTAAAGTATACTTTAAGCATATTACTAACTGATGTGATGACTATACTGGGCCTGGACATCTCAGTTTCAGTTGTCCAAATAATGGGATTGGTAGCTAATGACAGGATTAATGACATGGCTTTTGTGTATCAGTGTCCACATTTGATGTTTTTATCCAAGTTGAGTGGTACCTGATAAGGACTTGATCTTTGGGCAACCTATGGGATCACTGCACCAGGAGACAAGGTCTGTGAAGATGTTGGATTTGGATAAATGTTGGTTTGAACTGAAGGGTCTCATTTTTTTCAGTTGTTTTTCACTGTCGTAGCTAATCATTTTCCATGCACTTTCTTCCTGGATTGCAATCTCATTATTACCCACAGGAATTATAGTTATGCACTTTGTTTATGATCTGGTTTGTTAGTTTGATTTTCTGTGTTTGGAGTTGTCATTACACAGGGCTTGCTCCTTCCAGAGCAGGTCACCATTGGACATTAAGGTAACACTGTTATGGAGGGCTGTTCACTTGGCATTTTCCATTATTTCATCATCAACTTGACCCGATAAACTGGAACGTGTTTGATGCTGTTAGCAATCTCTTTGATTCTGCTTTCTATTCAGGTTAACATTTTAACGAGACTTTACATTTTGAGATTTTTAGAACTCTTAACTCAGTAGCCTAACCACTTCATTTTTCCCCTCATGTTTTTCATCTTGGTGTATTATTTTATATTATTGTGGGTGTCCTCAACCTTTTATCTGGATTGTTATTTTGCAGGCATAATTTTTATATTTAAATGTTGAACTGCAGTTTTGACATTACAGCTTCAGTTAAAAAATTAATCATGGGGTACTAGTTACCCCGATAACCTTGAGTTTCAAGTTAGTTTCATCTAAGATCAAGGCCCTATTATCCTTTGGACTGCAGGGACAAAGGACCCAACTTGTAACAATTAAAAAAAAAAATTAGAAAGTGTATGCAAAAGGACTGCTGTTTGCAACTGATAACACTAAGAGTCAGTTATGCTATACAAACAAAATGTATTGTGGGGGTGGGACATTGCTGATGATCAGTGTAGTTTATTAGTAACATTGTCTGTCATTTAGTTCATTATTATCCCCCTTCTGTTCAGTGATTACACTTGGCTGCCCAAAAACACACAAGTGTAAAATTTGAGAACAGTAGACAGCCCAAACAAAAAATGATTGAAGAGGGAGACTGCAATTTTATATATCTGAAATGATGAAAATGACTTTTTCCTGGATGGAAGAACTTACAACTTTAACATATCTATTTCTTCTATTTGAAATCCTTGCATTGTCAAAATACATTACCAACTTTCAGATAATACTGCATTATGGCCTAACAATGCAACATAGTGTCAAAAATTAGACTGTTAAGACTAAAGACAATTTTATTCTGACCCCTACAAATTGCCAAGAATCCTTAACACCTAAAAAAAAAAAAAAAAAAACACTCTACTGAAATACTGAATTTAATTATGCAAGTCAACAACATGAAAAGGCACATTTTCACAATCTACAAAAGGGGATTCTTTAGAATCATTTCCAAAAAATGGCCATCCTCTGGTTGGTAAGTAACTGATCTACTAAGTATGCAGTAAAATGTACCTTATGACCTTAAATTGGATAGTCTAAGACACAGACACACAAATTTGTTTTTAGGTATACCCCCCTCAGTTGTATGCTGAAAACTGTGTGCTGCTTTAATCTATTTACAGTAGGCTAATCTCCCAATCAACACTGACCTCACCATTGTTAGTCCATTTCAAATTACATCTTCATCTGTTTTATAAACATCTACATATACATTGTTACCAGCACACATTAATTCACTTACAAAGAACAGGAGAAAAACCAAGACAGCACATTAGATTACTTATGAAAATGTTTGGAAAAATATTGATAACAACAAACATATTGAGAAGCTCATTTGGGCATCACATTTAACATAATTTACATCAGATTTGAAAACTATTATCCAATGATGCAAACTGGAATAATCTGACAAGTTTACACAAAACAGTGTGAGACTTTCCCGGACACCACCAGTCGCAGACCACATCTTTATAAAATGCACACGTTTATTTATCATTAATAAACACAGTGTCACACAGCACACCAATGCACACAGCAATAATCACCCTTCAATAACTCTCTCAGTCCTTGGCCACCTTTCCTCTCCTCCTGGGAGCTTTGTCCTTCTCCCACTCCCGACTCTGGCTCCCCGACTGTAAGGAGGCGGCCCCTTTTATTCCTGCCCAGATGTGCTCCAGGTGTCCGATGACGTTCATCCGGCAGCGCTTCCTGGTGTGGCGGAAGTGCTGCCCTTTGAACCGGAAGCACTCCGGGGGTCCCTGGCAGGTTCCTCCGCCATCTTGCCAAGTGTGGCGGAAGTAACAATATCCGGGTCTCCAGAGGCTTAAAGCACCCCCTGGCGGTGGCCACGGTTCCCAATGGGTCAAAGCCTCTTTGTCCCTTTTCCGTGGTCTTTTAATCCAGGGCAGCTGCACCCTTACGCCCTGGAAGCTGTTATTGTCCCTTTCCGGACCCTCCAGGCATCCCGGCCAGGTAATGATCCCAGTCATCCGTGACAGTGCCCAACCACCAGCAAAGAACAGTCCTTCGTAGCGGCCTGTCCCGCGAGTGTATAAATGAAACGAAGCGGGCAATATAAGTTGTCTTCCCAGGCCTGGTCCTGTATAAAATAAAACAGAAACAGGGGCAGAGACGTTGCCCTTACGCCACTGTCTGGCTTTTTCCACTCTGAAATAGGGCCAACGCTGCCCCCTTTGACCAGCACCCTGGTCGCCAAAATCTCGGCCCCCGCTCCAGTTTGCTCCACTCCCCGTCATCCGGGTACTTAGGAGAATCGCCCTTGCTGACTTGTGAGCACCCCTCTTCCTCTGCAGAGGACGACCAATGATACTACGTGTGCTCACGTCTCACTCTGTCAGAAGAACCGGCTTTCCTCCTTCGATTCTTCCCCTTCCTCTGGGGTTTTCTGACGGCTTGGGTCTTCCTACTGGAGAGGAAAAGACCCCTTGCCGTCTGTGCCCCGGCAAACGGCCGCGAGGTTGATGCTGGCTCTGGCGGTAGGGCACTAGGACCCACGGCACTCGTCAGCTGGCGTCCGGGCTCCACCTTTTCCCAGCGATCAGCCTTTCATTTCACTTCCACTGTCGGAGATGCAGCTACTAAGTCCCTGGAACCACGCAATCCTGGAACAAATTCACTCGCATCTCCCTTTCTATTTTCGGTAACGGTTTCACTTACCTTTACCATCACAAACCCCCGGCCAAAGTTTCCAGCATCGCGTCCTTCCTCCCTGTGACGCGACCGCCTTCCTCTCCAGCTAGTCTATAAAGACACGGAGGTCGTTTTCCACCTGCTGAATCCTCTGCCTTAATCGAAGCATCGTCTCTGATTCCATTAGAGTTTCAGGTAAAAACAGACTCAGCCAGTGTAGGATTTAATTTTAAATCATACCTACTCACCGGCTGTTCTTTCTGGAGCCTTCTTCCGGGTTCCACCGGACCCTCCCCTCGCTCGAGATGGACGTTTGCCTGTCCCGTGTTCAGCCAATTACCGACGGGCACATGACACACACCGTCCAATCCCTCGCCTGTCACGGGGTGGGACTTCCGGTCTTCAGCCATCCTCTCCATTCTCCCGACGGGTTTGTGAGACTCCTCGCAGCCACTCTGCCTTGGTTTCTTGAGACGCGACGGATCCTCCCCTTCCTCTAGCGACGCCGTCTCAATCAAGACAGGCACCCTCCAGCCACTGACGCAGTTCCAGGTAAGCTCCTCCAGATGAGCCAGTGCTTGTGCCTTCTGCAGTCCCTTCAGCGACGATGGACGCTGGGGAATCCCCTTTTCCTCTGCCTTGGCTGGCACATCTCATCCCCCTTGGGTGGAAGATAGCCCTCTGTAGAGTCTCTGACGGCTTCAGGGCGATTCGTGGAACATCCGCGGTGCGGTGTGAACCGTCTCCCTTCCGGACGTGCGTGTGGCCGACTGAGGTACCGGGCAGCTCACAAAAATTTTATTTGATGGGTCCCCTGCTTTGTAACAAGCGGAAGGTCCCTGTTCGGGCGCCATTGTGAGACTTTCCCAGACACCACCAGTCGGAGACCACATCTTTATAAAATGCACACGTTTATTAAACATTAATAAACACAGTTCCACACAGCAATAATCACCCTTCAATAACTCTCTCAGTCCTTGGCCGCCTTTCCTCTCCTCCTGGGAGCTTTGTCCTTCTCCCACTCCCGACTCTGGCTCCCTGACTGTAAGGAGGTGGCCCCTTTTATTCCTGCCCGGATGTGCTCCAGGTGTCCGATGACTTCCATCTGGCAGTGCTTCCTGGTGTGGCGGAAGTGCTGTCCTTTGAACCAGAAGCACTCCGGGCGTCCCTGGCAGGTTCATCCGCCATCTTGCCGAGTGTGGCGGAAGTAACAAAATCCGGGTCTCCAGAGGCTTAAAGCGCCCCCTGGCGGTGGCCACGGTTCCCAATGGGTCAAAGCCTCTTTGTCCCTTTCCCGTGGTCCTCTTTTAATCCTGGGCGGCTGCCCCCTTGCGCCCCGGATGCTGTTATTGTCCCTTTCCGGTCCCTCCAGGCATCCCGGCTGGGTAATGATCCCAGTCATCCGTGACAACAGATTATTACATAACAAAGAATAAAATGTTACAAACATTGTGGCAACAAAGACTTAACAGTCCAGAATGCCATTTGTAACTTTATGCATGAAATTAACTTTTATCTGTTTCTTAAATTTACAGATGCATGCTCACATTGTCCTTATTTATTTGAAATAAAATAAAGGCTAGAGGGTGATGGCACTGTGGTTTTTCAACTAATGTCTCAGAAATGGCAAAAACTTTAACACAGAGAGACACAGAAGATAGTTAATCAGATCAAACTTTGGATAAATGTTTAATATCAAGCCAAATACCAAAGTAAGTGTTCTTTCCCCAACTCAGCCCTTTTCATTTAATATAAAGAAAAACACCACACAAACATATACTTTTCACTTTGCAGAGAAGTTTTATTCCCTTTAAATAAATAGCAGATGTACTGGAGAATGTATGTACAGTACACCATCGATATGCAGTTCAATAAATGAATTATATTGAAATATATAGATTTTTAATGGAAAGCTTTCAGGAACAGCCTGACTCTGAATTACATCTCCTCTACATTTTCTGCTGTAGAGCCTAACCAAAGTTGGAGACGACTGTAATGTCTAGATTACCGAGGCACAGGCATCTTGCATCTTAGTAGGTGCTTTTCTCATGTGCATGAGGGTTATGACTAGTTACTGGGAGTTGGTTTCATTCACCATCTTCCTCTGATGATTCTTCTGCTTCTTCAAGCCACTGTATTAACTTCTGGAGCTACAAAGTCCAAAAAAGATACAGTTAATGGAAATATGAAGTCAGTGTTGTTTAATTCACTAGAAGCAAATCAGCCTTTTGCACTTTGCCAGAACCAGATCTGCTTATTTACAGCCCATCTTCCTAAACCACTAACATATAACTGTTTGTGCATAATATATTTCAGCCAGATCTGTGACTTCAACCATATATATATGGTTTTCCTCATATAAAAACAAAGCAACATCAGTGATCCACTGGTATTACAATTATTCTGAGATGTCAGAGATGGAATATTACCAGTGAATGTTACTTAGAAAGGTTGCACCAGCTCTTTGAAAAGCTCCCTTCTTTTTTCTTCATCAGTGACAGTCTCAGTGCTAAAAAGTAAAACTCTAATATACTTATCTTTTTTATACATTTATGCACGTCTTAAAATGGACCAGAATCCTAACCATGAAGTATTCCTCTCTCATACACAATGCTACCATACCAGGACAGTCCTTGGTTCCTTAAGATTCTGGACCTGATTCCAAAGGCAGTTGAACTCTCTCATTCTCATGTACCCAGTCACTCTTCTTTCAATTTTGCCCCTTTTAACAGACCCACTTCTAAATCTGTATAGTGTTTAATGTGAGAAGTGTCATTTACAGAGATGCTGCACTGCCTAAAATTGTTTGGCCTATTAATCAGAAGTTCAGGACATGCTGAAGAGAACGGTTTTATTTACTGAATGTACATTCCTCTTTAACTATCTAGATAATTAAATCCAACCATCGAACTAGCTTCAGAAGCTACTTTGTCTGTCCCAGTGCAAACAATGACAGTAACCAGGCTAAGAAATTAAATCAAGTCTCTGGAGTTGAAAGTACAGTACAGTAAAATCCAATGTGCTACCCATAATTAAATCCAGCTAACATAACTCATCCACTTTATTTCTCCTGTCCCACTTCCAGCTTACCCCCTGGTTTTTTCGCAGCTGTTTGGCTTTCTCTGCAGTTGCCCCTTGCGAAAACCAGCGCAGAATGGCTTCCTCTGCCAAAATATCTTGTTGGTATGATGTCATTAAAACCTAGGAAGAATACTTATAAAATGAACACACAAATGGACTAATTCATCAAAAAGATCACAGTTCTAACTTACTAAAATGTTAAAATGATTTACCTATTGGAATAGGACATGTATAAATATGATTTGTTTCACAAGTGATGATGCAAGCTTAGTAAATATGTTCTGTCAAATGGCAATACATACAATTATTTCTGAACATACAAATTATTAATATGCTTTTTTAAATTTGAGCTATGATATATGACAACAAACTAAGTTAAGTGTCATGGGACCAACTGTTATACAGTCATCACTTGCAGAAAATTAGAGATAAAAAAATCACCAGACTGTGTATTTACCTTGACCATTGCAGTCCAAAGAGAATCATGTTCAAGAAAAAACTCTTCCATCGCTGCCAAACAATCTAAATGGTCCTGGGCCCTTCGGATATAATTTTTAAATACAGGGGTCCATCTCTTCAACAACTGAAGAAAATAATAGTATATCAGCAAAAAATAATTTGTCATTATTGTTCATGACTGTTTAGAATCTATACTAGAAACAGCTATATACGGTTACTGTCAAAAATACACAAAGTAATGCATACTAAGGAGCAAAGGCAGAACATGTGGCAGTAGACATGCCTGTGGAATGTTGGCACAATAGGAATGATTTTGGCCTTACATGTGTTGAACTATTTACTTAATCCTTAACATACAAGCCTAAGTCGTCAACGTTGATTACCAAGTTGGGGTATTCTGAGGACCCCATGTTTTTTTTTTTATTTCTCAACTGTTTGTTGTGGAAGGTTACTCAAATTAGGTTTTTTGGGTGTCTGAAAATATATTTCAGTTATACAAGCATTGTGAGCATCAAATATTTTGTTTATTTCAACAGTAGTTAGTTCTTCATAAAATGATATACTTTTGTTTGTAAATCTGAATACATAATTTTAACAATACAGTGTATACATTTTCATATCTGATTATATGGAGTAGTGTACATTTTTCTATCTGATTATATACAGTATAATATTCATGTAAAACCAGTTATATAACTTCACAAAAACAAATGGTACAGATTGATTTGTTGCCATTGCTACAATCCTTAGCACGTCACGGTTGTGCTGGTCTTCCTGTGTGTCTCACAGACAAAACGTTTGTATTCACAGCAGACTGTGTTGACTTTCCTGTCTTTGCTTCTGGGACAGTATGAGCAGAATGTTGGGTTTTGTCAGTTTTTTGCCTAACTCCAACAGGAATCGATATCTGCGATTTTTTCTGGCGGTGGTTCCAGTCTTCGTTTTTCAACATCCAAATTATGAAAGCATTCATGGCTCCAATATCAAACATGTTCATGAAAAGTCTCAGAGGCCATCTTGAGGTATGTCTGGCACAAGAATATTCTCTTACCAACTTGTCTGCATTGTCCACCCTGCCGTTGGTACGGTTGTATTCAAGTATCACGTTGGGCTTCTTGTGACTTTCACTGGTTACTGAATCATCAAGAAATTGAGTGGAAAGTACACAGACTGTCTTGTTTTTCTTTGGGACGTAGCTGACCACTGCTACCTCGTCTGAGAAGATGAATTTTGATGAAAGAAGGTCTCTACCTTTTGCAGTTTCCATCATTGCAGGAAAGTCAGGCTTTTTTGCTCTCAATGTTCCTGTCATAGTAATGTTCTCCTGAAGCAAAAATTCTGCAGTTGGCACGGACGTAAAAAATTGTCCGTAGTTGATTGGTTTCGTCCGTTTATAGGAGATGGACGTCTGAAGCAGAGCTCCGCTAGCAGTGGCTTTATTTTCCCACGTATTTCATATTATTTAGAGGTATCTTGTATTTAACCCGACCAAGGAACTTCCACTACAATATACAAGCATGAGTAACAAGAAGAAAAGTCAGAAAGAACCAGAAAAGAAACTTAAAGCTGTATCAAAGTCTGGACAGACTTCCGGCCTGAGTGCAAGTGCAAGGTATGGCCTCACGGAGACTGACCTGGAACAGGCAGACGAATGCGCAGATTTCCTGGGACCCCGCTCCTTTGTATCGTCTCCAGTCGAGAGTGAAAATGGGAGCGAAGGTGCAAGTGATACAGGTCACGATGGATCGCCGATTTCTGAGGATCATTCGAGACTAGAAAAGGCCCTGCAGTACATGCTCTCATCTACTCATCGCGAGCCTGCAGCACCGGCTGTAGCAGGAATTGCATTTCCACTCGCGGACCACGAAAGCCAAAGCGAACTGTCCGAACTGAAAGAGATGATCGCTACACTGGCCACTGCCATGGTTACGGCCATGAATGAGGTTAAGAAAGATAACAAGAATGATCTTAATAAGGTTACCATTGAGCTCAAGAAGGATAACAAAGATAAGGAAACGCGTCTATTTAAACGTTTTGACGTGAACTTTAAAGGCATGTTGGAGAAATTAGTGGAACACATCGAAGAAACTAATTCCAAACTGAAAATGCTTGATGACCATATTAATGACGTTTCAGATCAGCTGGAAGATGTTAAGCAGGGACTCACGGCTCGAGTTGAAACAGCGGAACAACTGGCGTCTAATGCCGATGAAAAAGCCACAGCTGCGAACTCCGAATGCAAAAAACTTGGAGACAGACTTGCAGCCCTGGAGGATGGGTGCAGAAGAAATAATATAAGAATTGAGAGTATACCTGAGAAACGAGAAAGCTCAAGCTCAAGCCCAGTGAAATTTGCAGTAGAATTACTTTCTAAAATAATTGGAGATGACTTTAAACTCGACATTGAGATAGCCACGGCTTATCGCACAAACAGACCAAGCGCCTTTAAACCCAGGTCTTTTATTGTCCGCTTGATGTGATGGCACTTCTCAGACACAAGCAAGAGATGATTATATTCGAAAAATAATCTTATTCGTATTTTTCCCGACTTCTCACCATCAACAGCTGCAAAACGCAGATCCTACATCGACATTAAAAAGTTGCTACGGAAAGCCGATATCAAATACAGCCTCTTGTAACCCGCCAAACTGAAAATGGAAGTTCAAGATCAACATTATATTTTCCTAAGCAAAGAAGAAGCTGAAAAGGAACTAAAGAAGCTGTTTCCGACACTTTTTTGAAAGTTAATAAGGAGCCGTATTCTATCAAGGCACGGGAAGGACCTATGATCTGCTCTCTGGATCCATGTTTAAAGAGACTGGTATTATAATTATACATCCTTTTCTTTATCTGGACTTTATATGTTTATGTTTTAATCAGAGTTATAGAGTTACAGACGTGAGTGTGAAAATGTGGAAGTAATTAAAGTAGGATGTTTTTTTTTTTATTTTTACTATACCTTAAAGTAGACTGTTTAACATCATACCCTTGGTTTATTGCTTTTTCTACTATTTATATACTATTACCATTATACTATTACAGTAGGAATTACAAGGTTTATCCTAGACTTGTTTTTAAAATCATTCCCAGGGTTGATTCTTTTTTCTTTTTTTTTTTTAATCTTAATATCTTAAATTAAAAGCGCTGAAGATTATTTCAAGCTTAAATACTGTTAATGAGAATATTTTCGGCAGATAGTATTAAGAATTTAACTGCAAAAGATATCTCTGTTTTAATTCTCTAACGCCGCTGCAGGGTGGGGTTTGTTTTGTTTTGGACGTGCTCTGTCTCTTCGTATGTCAGAGAACTGGAACATCGCGAAGTGGGATCTAGCCTCATGTGGGGAGGCAAAATGAGGGGGTGGGGGGATAAAGGGGGGAGAGAAGGAGAGCAGGTTATATCTAATTTATTCTTGTAATCCTTATAATTATAAATATCAATGCAACAATAGGCTAAAATGCAATAACTCATGGGGAATCTTGAAACAAAGATTAAAACTGCCATTTTACCAATTAAAACTATAAAATGACATTAAAAACTCAGAATCAATGTCTCCATGATGGGACAGTTAACTTTGTGAGCTGGAATGTTAAAGGCCTGAATCACGAATTAAAGAGAAAGAATGTATGCTCTCGCCTACCAGGCTTAAACGCTAAAATAGTATTTTTACAGGAGACCCACTTACTAACCAAGGATCAGTTCAGATTACAAAAAGACTGGACTGGCCAAATGTTCCATTCTAGCTTTAAAAAGAAAACTAGAGGGGTGGGAATTCTCATACATTTAACAGTTCCATTTGTAGCATCAGATGTAGTGTCGGACCCTGAAGGGAGATATGTGATGGTCATGGGCAACTTATATAACAGTAAAATGATTTTGATAAATGTTTATGCACCCAATGTTGATGATAAGGAATTCATGCAAAATCTATTTGCATCCATTCCCAATGTGAACACTCATAAAATTATAATGGCTGGGGACTTTAATTGTGTTTTAAATCCACTCTTAGATAGGACTCCTGTGACAGGGGGGACGACATCTAATATTGCAAAGATAATTACACAGTTTTTAAATGATCACAACTTATCAGACCCCTGGAGGTTTCTTAACCCAAACTCAAGAACATATCCGTTCTACTCACCAGTGCATTATAGCTACTCAAGAATTGATTATTTTTTTATAGATAATAATTTCCTGCCTACAATTAAATCATGCAAATATGACACAATTGTTATCTCCAACCATGCCCCTCTATTCTTGGAGCTAAAATCAATAAGCCCCTCACACTCACCTCGCAGATTGCGTCTTAACCCTCTTTTATTGGCAGACGAGAACTGCACAGAATTTATATCCAAACAAATCAGCTTCTTCCTAGAGACAAACACGTCCACAGAGGTTTCTGCAGGAACACTCTGGGAAACTCTAAAGGCCTTCTTAAGAGGACAGATTATTTCATATCTCTCCCACAGAAATAAATTAGAAACCAAGAAAGTGTCAGAGCTAAGAAATGAAATTACTAGAATAGATGAAGAACAAGCCAGGCGTCCAAATGAAGTTCTCCACAGGAAAAGGCAGGCCCTGCATACAGAACTTAACACCTTAACAACTAAAGAAACTGAACAACTTATTTATAAGTCTAGACAGCATTACTATGAACACGGAGAAAAAGCTAATAAGCTTTTAGCTCAACAAATTCATAAACAAGAAGTTCACAATGCAATACCAGTAATCACCAACAAGAATGGAGAAGAAATCATCGAACATAATAAAATAATGCACACATTTAGAGATTACTATAAGTCTTTATATTCCACTGAGCCCAAAGAAGACAACACACAATCTGATGCATTTCTGGATACATCATAGATACCACAAATAGATGCTTTAAGTGCTGAGGAACTGGATAAACCTCTAACGCTAACAGAATTACTAGACGCTATAAAGTCACTACAAAGCGGGAAATCATCAGGCCCTGATGGTTACCCCGTAGAATTTTATAAGAAATTCTCCACTCAGCTAGCTCCCCTCTTATTGGCAACATTTACAGAAGCT
The DNA here is from genome assembly GCF_900747795.2 of Erpetoichthys calabaricus. Lineage (NCBI taxonomy): Eukaryota > Metazoa > Chordata > Cladistia > Polypteriformes > Polypteridae > Erpetoichthys > Erpetoichthys calabaricus. The sequence goes on from NC_041395.2 coordinate 177,355,345, forward strand.
AGAGACAACCAAATACTACCTCAAACATTTCGACAAGCATTAATCACCGTCTTTCCTAAACAAAATAAGGACTTGTTACAATGTGCATCATACAGACCAATTTCACTCCTGAATAATGATGTTAAGATACTCTCAAAAATCCTAGCTAGAAGGATGGAGAAAGTGCTGCCCTCGGTAATATCACAAGATCAAACTGGATTTATTAAAGGCCGACACCTATCTTCAAATCTCCGACGCTTGTTTAATGTTATATATTCACCAGCAAAATCAAACACCCCAGAGATATTACTATCATTAGACGCAGAAAAAGCATTTGATATGATTGAATGGAATTACCTTTTCACTACATTGGAGAAATTTGGGTTTGGCCCGAATATTTGTGCATGGATCAAACTACTGTATACCAATCCAGAAGCTTCATTTTGTATTAATAACATTTGCTCAGACTACTTTAAACTAGAATGTGGTACCAGACAAGGATGTCCCTTGTCGCCACTGTTGTTTGCAATCGCTATTGAACCACTGGCGGTTCACTGCCGAAATTCTTATCAGATAAAGGGGATTGTCAGAGAAGGACTGGAACAGAAAATTTCTCTATATGCAGATGATATGGTCTTATATATATCAGACCCAGAAAACACTGTCCCCGCTATTTTAACAGCACTAACAGAATTTCAAAAGATATCTGGTCTTAGAATTAATCTGAATAAAAGTATACTCTTTCCAGTGAATTCACAAGCATATAATATTAGATTAGACACCCTACCTTTTACCATAGCAGATCAGTTTAAATACCTAGGGGTAAATATCACAAGTAAACATAAAGCTCTCTATCAACAAAATTTTGCCGTCTGTATGGAAAAAATTAAGCAAGACTTGCATAGATGGTCAACCCTTCATCTCACTCTAGCCGGAAGAATTAACATTGTTAAGATGAATATCCTTCCTAAACTTCTCTTTTTATTTCAAAACATTCCAATATATATCAATAAATCGTTTTTTAAACAGTTAGATTCAACAATAACCTCATTCATTTGGAACTCAAAACACCCACGTATCCGAAGAGCGACCCTACAAAGACCTCAGGCAGAAGGTGGCATGGCTTTACCTAATTTTCAGTTTTATTACTGGGCAGCAAACATACAAGCCATAAAAACCTGGACACAAATAAATGAACATACACAGGCTTGGTCCGCAATAGAAGTAAAATCCTGTAGTACTTCTTTATATTCCCTGCTCTGCTCTCCAATAAATGAAAGTTACCGCAAATATACTAATAACCCAATTGTGCTTTACTCACTCAGAATATGGAACCAAATTAGAAAGCATTTTAAGATGGAAAATCTTTTATCAGTGGCACCTCTGCAAGAGAACCACCTCTTTCAACCTTCGCAAGTATATCCAGTTTTTAATACCTGGAAAAGTTTTGGGATTAAATTGCTCAGAGATCTTTATATAGACAACATATTTACATCTTTTGAACAATTACGTTCAAAATTCAACCTCCCAGCTACACATTTCTTTTACTATCTTCAAATTAGAAATTTTGTTAAACAGAAATCGCCCGATTTCCCCCACCTTGCACCCTCCACAATGCTGGAAAAAATACTGCTCAATTTCGAGGAAATAAACACTATTTCCGCAATATATAAAATCTTACTAGAGTCCCTACCTTTCAAAGATCCAAGAGGACATTGGGAAGAAGATCTCTTAATCAATATATCAGAAAAGGAGTGGAAGGTAGCAAAGCAGAGAATTCACTCGAGTTCTATATGCGCAAAGCATAGAATTATTCAACTAAAAATTATATATCGAGCCCATCTGTCTCGCTTAAAACTGTCCAAAATGTTTCCAGGGCAGGATCCAACCTGCGAACGCTGCAACCAAGCTCCTGCCTCACTGGGTCACATGTTTTGGGCCTGTACCAAACTAACATCATTTTGGACAAAAATTTTTAAGTGCCTCTCAGACAGCCTTGGTATCACAATCCCTCCTAACCCATTAACAGCTGTGTTCGGTGTTCTTCCAGATGGACTTGAATTGGAGAAGGACAAGCAAACGGTGATTGCATTCACTACACTTTTGGCACGCAGATTTATTTTGTTAAATTGGAAGAATCCTAATTCTCCTCTTATAATTCAATGGGAAACCGTTTTATATTATTTGAAATTGGAAAAAATCAAATTTTCAGTTAGAGGATCTGTACAAAATTTTTTCAAAACATGGCAGGATTTAATCAATATTATTTTAGAATAAGAGAAATAACTATTACCGCATTTAACTCCCTTCTCCATCTCTTATTTACATAGATATTTACTTCTCCCTTTCTTTTGTTCAATGTTGCCTTATTAAAAAGCCTTAAGCAATTTTCCTTTAGCTAAGCTCTCCTTCTCAGGGGTGGGGTTTGATTAGTCTTCAAATTTGTTGGGTTATAAATTGATCTGTTTGTATGGAATGATTACAATGAAAATTAATAAATAAATAAAATAGAAAAATTGTCCGTAGTCACACCTCTTCCAGATCCAGAATCCGAACAATGTCATCATCTGAGCTTTGTTGGCGGGCCATTTTTCAAAATTTACAGCGTTCACATTCTTGTAAAAAACAAGAAATAAATCAATCCGAATTTGTAACATACTATACCAAGCAAGTGTGTTTTTACTTTTTTACGTTTTTTTGAAAGAACGCATTATAAGTCTAATTATATAATATTTATCTTTTTTTTTTAAATTTATTTATTAATTTTATTGTAATCATTCCATACAAATAGATCAATTTATACAAAAAAGAATTGAAGACAAATCAAACCCCACCCTTGAGAAGGAGAGCATGGCCAAAGGAGAATTGCTTAGGGCTTTTTAATAGGGCAAAAATAAACAAAAGAAAGGAAAAAATATATATAGGTAAATAAAAAATGGAGAAGGGAAAGAAATGCAGAAATAATTATTTCTTCTTATTCTAAAATATTATTGATTAGATCCTGCCAGGTTTTGAAAAAATTCTGTACAGATCCTCTAACTGAGAATTTGATTTTTTTCCAATTTCAAATAATATAAAACATCGGTTTCCCACTAACTTATCAGAGGAGAGTTAGGATTCTTCCAATTTAACAAAATAAGTCTGCGTGCCAAAAGTGTAGTGAATGCAATCACCGTTTGCTTGTCCTTCTCCACTTCAAGCCCGTCTGCAAGAACACAGAACACAGCTGTTGATGGCTTAGGAGGGATTGTGACCCCAAGGCTGTCTGAAAGGCACTTAAAAATTTTGGTCTAAAATTATGTTAATTTGGTGCAGGCCCAAAACATATGACCCAGTGAGGCAGGAGCTTGGTTGCAGCGTTCACAGGTTGGATGTTGCCCTGGAAACATTTTGGACAGTTTTAAGTGAGACAGATGAGCTTGATATATAATTTTTAGTTGAATAATTCTATGCTTTGCGCATATGGAGCTCGAGTGAATTCTCTGCAATGCTACCTTTCACTCCTTTTCTGATATACTGATTAAGAGATCTTTTTCCCAATGTCCTCTTGGATCTTTGAAAGGAAGGGACTCTAATAAGATTTTATATAATGCAGAAATGGTGTCTAATTCCTCGAAATTACGCAGTATTTTTTCCAGCATGGTGGAGGGTACGAGATGAGGAAAATCGGGCTGTTTCTGTTTAACAAAGTTACTAATTTGAAGATAGTGAAAGAAATGTGTAGCTGGGAGGCTGAATTTGGAACGTAATTGTTCAAAGGATGCAAAGATATTGTCTATATAAAGATCTCTGAGCAATTTAATCCCAAATCTTTTCCAGGTATTAAAAAGTGGATATGTTTGCGAGGGTTGAAAAATGTGGTTCTCTTGCATAGGTGCCACAGATAAACCGCATTCCATCTTAAAATGTTTTCTAAGTTGGTTCCATATTCTGAGTGAGTAAAGCACAATTGGGTTATTAGTATATTTGCGATAACTTGCATTTATTGGAGCGCACAGCAGGGAGTATAAAGAAGTACTACAGGATTTTAATTCTATTGCGGGCCAAGCCTGTGTATGTTCATTTTTTTGTGTCCAGGTTTTTATGGCTCGTATGTTTGCTGCCCAGTAATAAAACTGAAAATCAGGTAAAGCCATGCCACCTTCTGCCTGAGGTCTTTGTAGGGTCGCTCTTCAGATATGTGAGTGTTTTGAGTTCCAAATAAATGAGGTTAAAGTTGAATCTAATTGCTTAAAAAAACAATTTATTGCTATATATTGGAATGTTTTGAAATAAAAAAAGAAGTTTAGGAAGGATATTCATCTTAACAACGTTAATTCTTCCGGCTAGAGTGAGGTGAAGAGTTGACCATCTATGCAAGTCTTGCTTAATTTTTTCCATACAGACGGCAAAATTTTGTTGATAAAGAGCTTTATGTTTACTTGTGATATTTACCCCAAGGTATCTAAACTGATCTGCTATGGTAAAAGATAGGATGTCCAATCTAATATTATATGCTTGTGAATTCACTGGAAAGAGTATACTTTTATTAGGATTAATTCTGGGACCAGATATCTTTTGAAATTCTGTGAGTGCTGTTAAAACTGCAGGCACAGAGTTTTCTGGGTCTGATATATATAAAACCATGTCATCTGCATATAGAGAAATTTTCTGTTCCAGTCCTCTGATAATCCCCTTTATCTGATAAGAATTTCGACAGTGAACCGACAGTGGTTCAATGGCGATTGCAAACAGCAGTGGTGACAAGGGGCATCCTTGTCTGGTGCCACGTTCTAGCTTAAAGTAGTCTGAACAAATGTTGTTAATACAAATTGAAGCTTCTGGATTGGTATACAGTAGTTTGATCAATGCACAAATATTCGGACCAAACCCAAATTTCTCCAATGCAGTGAAAAGGTAGTTCCATTCAATCATATCAAATGCTTTTTCTGCGTCTAATGATAGTAATACTGTATCTCTGGGTGTTTGACTTTGCTGGTGAATATATTACATTAAACAGGCGTCGGAGATTGGAAGATAAGTGTCGGCCTTTAATAAATCCAGTTTGATCCTGTGATATTACCGAGGGCAGCACTTTCTCCATCCTTCTAGCTATAATTTTTGAGAGTATCTTAACATCATTATTCAGGAGTGAAATTGGTCTGTATGATGCACACTGTAACAAGTCCTTATTTTGTTTAGGAAAGACGGTGATTAATGCTTGATGAAAAGTTTGAGGTAGAATTTGATTGTCTCTAGCTTCTGTAAATGTTGCCAATAAGAGGGGAGCTAGCTGAGTGGAGAATTTCTTATAAAATTCTACGGGGTAACCATCAGGGCCTGCTTATTTCCCGCTTTGAAGTGACTTTATAGCATCTAGTAATTCTGATAGGGTCAGAGGTTTATCCAGTTCCTCAGCACTTAAAGCATCTATTTGTGGTGTCTGTAATGTATCCAGAAATGCATCAGATTGTGTGTTGTCTTCTTTGAACTCAGTAGAATATAAGGATTTATAATAATCTCTAAATGTGTGCATTATATTTTTATGGTCAATGATTTCTACTCCATTCGTGTTGGTGATTACTGGGATTGCATCGCGAACTTCTTGTTTGTGAATTTGTTGAGCTAAAAGCTTATTAGCTTTTTCTCCGTGTTCATAGTAATGATGTCTTGACTTATAAATAAGTTGTTCAGTTTCTTTAGTTGTCATGATGTTGAGTTCTGTATGCAGGGCCTGCCTTTTCCTATGAAGAGCCTCACTTGGACGCCTGGCTTGTTCTTCATCTATTCTAGTAATTTCGCTTCTTAGCTCTGACGCTTTCTTGGTTTCTAATTTATTTCTGTGGGAAAGACATGAAATAATCTGTCCTCTTAAGAAGGCCTTTAGAGTTTCCCAGAGTGTTCCTGCAGAAACCTCTGAGGGTGTGTTTGTCTCTAGGAAGAAGCCGATTTGTTTGGATATAAATTCTGTGCAGTTCTCGTCTGCCAATAGAAGAGGGTTAAGACGCCATCTGTGAGGTGAGTGTGAGGGGGCTTAATGATTTTAGCTCCAAGACTAGAGGGGCATGGTTGGAGATAACAATTGTGTCGTATTTGCACGATTTAATCGTAGGCAAGAAATTATTATCTATAAAAAAAATAATCAATTCTTGAGTAGCTATGATGCACTGGTGAGTAGAACGAATATGTTCTTGAGTTTGGGTTAAGAAACCTCCAGGGGTCTGATAAGTTGTGGTCAGTTACAAACTGTGTAATTGTCTTTGTAGTGTTAGATGTCGTCCCCCCTGTCACAGGAGTACTATCTAAGAGTGGATTTAAAACAAAATTAAAGTTCCCAGCCATTATAATTTTATGAGTGTTCACATTGGGAATGGATGCAGATTGTGCATGAATTCCTTATCATCGACATTGGATGCATAAACATTTATCAAAATCATTTTACTGTTAAATAAGTTGCCCATGACCATCACATATCTCCCTTCAGGGTCCGATACTACATCTGATGCTACAAATGGGACTGTTCTGTGTATGAGAATTCCCACACCTCTAGTTTTCTTTGTAAAGCTAGAATGGAACATTTGGCCATGCCAGGCCAGTCCAGTCTTTTTGTAGTCTGGACTGATCCTTGCTTAGTAAGTGGGTCTCCTGTAAAAATACTATTTTAGCGTTTAAGCCTGTTAGGTGAGCGCATACTTTCTTTCTCTTTAATTCGTGATTCAGGCCTTTAACATTCCAGCTCACAAAGTTAACTGTCCCATCATAGACATTGATTCTGAGTTTTTAATGTCATTTTATAGTCTTAACTGGTAGTGAGGCAGTTTTAATCTTAATTTCAAATTTCCCCACGAGTTATTGCCATATAGCCTATTGTTACGATATTTATAGTTATAAGGATTAGAAGAATAGATTAGATATAGCCTGCTCTCCTTCTCTCCCCCCCTTTATCCCCCCCCACCCCCCCATTTTGCCTCCCCGCATGAGGCTTGATCCCACTTCGCAATGTCCCAGTCCTCTGACATACAAAGAGACAGAGCACATCCAAAACAAAACAAGCCCCAACGCAGCGGCGTTTGAGAATAATAACAAAGTAGAGATATCTATTGCAGCTGAAGTGTAAATACTATCTGCCAAAAATATAATCATTAACAGTCTTTAAGCTTAAATAATCTTCAGCAATTTTAAGATATTAAGATAATAAAATAATGGACCCTGGGAATGATTTTAAAAAGTAGTCTAGGATAAACATAGTAGATCCTAATGCAATAGTAGAAATAGCAAAAAACCAAGGGTATGATATTAAACAGTCTACTTTAAGGTAGAAAGAAAAAAAAACAAAACAAACCCTACTTTAATTACTTCCACACACTCACGTCTATAACTGTAATTAAGACATAAACATATAGTGTCCAAGTAAACAAAAGGATGTTGGCCTCATCCGTTATAGGAGATGGTCATCTGAAGCACAGCTCCGCTAGCAGTGGCTTTATTTTCCCACGTATTTCATATTATTTAGAGGTATCCTGTATTTAACCCAACCCAAGGAACTTCCACTACAATATACAAGAATGAGTAACAAGAAGAGAAGTCAGAAAGAACCGGAAAAGAAATTTAAAGCTGCATCAAAGTCTGGACAGATATCCGGCCTGAGTGCGAGGTATGGCCTCTCAGAGACTGACCTGGAACAGGCAGACGAATGCGCAGATTTCCTAGGACCCCGCTCCATTGTATCGCCTCCAGTCGAGAGTGAAAATGGGAGCGAAGGTGCAAGTGATACAGGTCACGATGGATCGCCAATTTCTGAGGATCATTCGAGACTAGAAAAGGCCCTGCAGGACGTGCTCTCATCTACTCATCGCGAGCCCGCATCATCTGCTCTAACAGGAGCTATAATCCCATTCGCGGAGCACGACAGCCAAAGCAAACTATCTGAACTGAGTGAGATGATGAAAGAGATGATCTCTACACTGGCCACTGCCACGGCTATGGCCATAAGTGAGCTTAAGAAGGATAACAAAGACCGGGAAATGCGTCTATTTAAACGTTTTGACGCGACCTTTAAAGGCATCTTGGAGAAATTAGAGGAACACATTGAGGAAAATAGATCCAAACTGAAAAAACTTGCCGATCAGATGAATGACGTTACAGATCAGCTGGAGGACGTTAAGCAGGCATTCATGGCTCGGGTTGAATCAGCAGAACAATTGCCGTCTAACGCCGATAAAAAAGCTACAGCTGTGAATTCCGAATGCAAAAAACTCTGAGACAGACTTGCGGCCCTGGAAGATGGGCGCAGAAGAAATAATATAAGAATTGAAGGTATACCTGAGAAACGAGAAAGCTCAAACCCAGTGAAATTTGCAGTAGAATTACTCTCTAAAATAATTGGAGATGACTTTAAATTAGATACCGAGATAGCAGCAGCTTATTGCATACTCAATCAAGCACCTTTAAACCCAGGTCTTTTATTGTCCGCTTCGAGCGATTACGATGTAAGCTTGATGTGATGGCACTTCTCAGACACAAGCAAGAGATTATATTTGAAAATAATCTTATTCATATTTTCCCCGACTTCTCACCATTAACAGCTGCAAAACGCACAGCCTACTTTAACATTAAAAAGCTGCTACAGAAAGCCGATATCAAATAAAGCCTCTTGTATCCCACCAAACTGAAAGTGGAAGTTCAAGACCAATATTATGTATTTTCAAGCAAGGAGGAAGCTGAAAAGGAATTAACCCAACCCAGAGCTGTTCCCGACACTCTTTTGAAAGTTAATAAGGAGCCGTATTCTGTCATGGCATGGGAAGGACCTATCATCTGCTGTCGGATCCACTTTTAAAGAGACTGGTATTATAATTATATAATATTTATCTTAAACTGATCCGGGACACATACAAAAATCAAGAATAAATTGGTTGTTATAGTTATGGCAGAATCACCAAAAATCACTCTCTGGGGTCCTCCGAGGACCCCCTTTGTTATGTTAAGGGTTAACAATGGTAAAATACATTCATCATTAATAAAAAGCAAAAGAGCACTGTCAGACTTTCTTTTGAATAGCAAAGAGGCAGGTCACTTCAAATAAGAATAATGATCTTTTACACCGTAACATCTGATATGAAGAACTTCAAAAGCAGCACAGGCACTTTAGAAAAAGAAACAGATGAAGATACAACAAAAGTTTGGCAAAATTTTACACAAAAATGCATCCAATCACTGATCTGAAGGCATGACATGGCAATCTTCTTGTGCACAGTATTTGGTCTCTTTTCAACTTCATGAACAGACTGATGTTGCTCTTGAAAATGGCTACATCTTAAATGTGAAAGTAGCTAAACATGGAGAGTTAGCACTGTACTTTGAAATAAAAATCACATTACATTAAATTAAAAAATTTGCTTGAGAATAACAGCGTAGAAGAAATATTGTATAAAACTGACAAAAGAATAGCCAAAATATTAAAAGCTATATTGGTGTGCTTGCCTGCTGAGGGGTTTCATTTTTATCAAATTAACATTCTGCTAACTTGGCTAGCTGGACTATAAATCACCAGCAGGCAAAAAGGTTGAATATAGGATGAAATATAAATTGTACAAATCTGTGGATATAATGCGTACATAATAATACAAAAATACTAGCACTTGATACAAAGACAATGTAATGGATCTACACAAAATTTTTGAAATAAAAGTCAGTGCCACCAAAATGACTCCAGTGGTCTCAAAGGACCTCATTAGAGTAGTATAGATTATTTGGCAAACAATTGTATCCTATGGAATTAGATAATTGGAAAAAAATCTTTATTAGCAAACTGTGAGAAACTAAATAAGGTATAACAAATCCATACAATCTTACTGTGCAGGTGAGGAAGATGTTTACATTTCAATAAGACACTGTCAATACTTGTTCTATAGGCCGATGCTTTACATACATAATAATTCTAAAATGTGTAACAAACTGTCTGGAGCGTGGAGAGTCACTCGTGTACTGAAGAGTCTATAGCTGAAGGTAAGAAGCTGCCGTCGCTGTACTTTGTATATAAGAGCCATATCGAATGTTATTTACCTACGTATTTACCTTGATTAATTTACTTATTTTCCTACAGCGTAAAGTCACAAGTAGACTGCAGAGCTTCCTGTGTACATATACAAAGTAGAGCGATGTGCATTCTTTCTCCAATGTAGAACCGTCGTTGTCATCATCTGAGTTCACCTCTGTTATAGCGTGTCTTTATGTGAAAACAGCAGTCTGATCTGGTTTGGGGGGGGGGGGTTGGGGGGTTTAGGATCATGAACACGACTGAGAGAATAAATAACCAAAGCTTACCCTTTTACCAAAGCTAACCAAAGCTAAGAACAGCTCACTTTTCAAAATGGACTTATCCGGGATCGAACCTGTGAAGTTTTGATTACTAGTCAACAGTTGATACTGTTGCTCCACCGAAGCGGTCGTACCAAAAGAGTGTGAATGTCACACCCTAATGCGGGTTCTTTTTCTGCAGTTATATCCTTGAATAGAAGCGCACTTGTTCTGTTATATTTGTACCTTTTGTGAAAGTATTTATTTGATATTTGGACTTCAGGCTTTACACACTATGCATTTCCTATCTACATTTTGTCAATTATTACTAAAACATGAAAAACGTTTCTGTTTTAACGATGTGTTTACATAGATTGTTGTAGACACGGAACACACATGAAATGTATGTGTTACAAATAACGATATAGTATTTATAAAAGGCGTCATTTTGCTTGACTTCTCACTCTATACAACTCTAAGCAACTGACACGCAGGTAAACAAACATGAGCTGAGAAAACTGTGCGGTGGTGGGGGGATGTGATAGTAGGCTGCTTGCTGCTTATCAACACATTTACAGGACAAAAGACCCTGGCAGAGAGGTGCAAAAGGATTTAAGGTGGGACGGATCTACAAGTTTTTTCATAGGACTTGGTAATTCTAGTGTTAAGCTAAACTCATAATTTTGTTTGCTTAAGTAGAATAAAATACAATTTTCTCTCATATTTATAGCTTATGGTATAGTCTTTCACCTCCTGTAAGTTAATATGAGATAGAACCTTCTTGCTATATCAGTAATACAGTGTGTAAATTGAGTCAGTGTGTGTTTGGAATTAGTCTCATTGCTAGCATGGACTGATAGGGCCATTTTCAGTTTGTGAATGGAATAAGCATACGGTTTTCTGACCGTATAGAAATAGTTCAGCTGTATGAGAGAACTTAAAGAAACAAACAAGATATAAGCTATAATAGAACTTTATTTTACTTTACAATGTCTACTTTTTCACTATTTTTGCATGAACTGTTTTACTTTACTTAAGCTTTTAAAAATGAATATATTTTGTCTATTGAATCATTTCAACATGTCAGGCTATTGCTAGAATCCCTTGAAGCAAACTAAAGCTGCAGAACTTTGGTAATTTTGGGAAAATGCAGCTACAAATAGAATACTAAATATATTTAATTCTAAGGATAATCAACACAAATAAGTTTCATTGAAGTGTCTGACTTACAGGAATGATCAGTGAACTGTACTGTGATGCAGACAAGCTGCATCCCTGCTGTTGTATGGGAAATTCCAGCACCACTTTACTTATTACTTGCATTACCTCTTTCAGAGATATGTTGTAGGCATATCTGTAAATGCAAAAAAATAACATTAAGTAATTCTTTACAATTACACTTTGAATTAACAATTTAAACCCATCGACTAAAATCTGTAATTTGCAACCTTTCAAAAAAAACTCTTATTCATTTTATGCTTTAGAAACTGGGACATGAACCAGGAATAAAATCTGGGGAATTTTTTTTTAGCATCTCATTGCTTTACTATAGATTTTGGAATATGGCTTATACTGCAACAACCTAAAATACACCAAAACAAGTGAGCATGAAGACTGATAAAGTACATTTCCTCCCCTTAAGATGCATATTCAACACTAAACTTCCATACTATGCTCTAATGTCTTCTTACTTTAAAGAATTGATCTCTAGGACAAGATTATCACAGCCTATGTTTTCTTCCATCCCTCTCTGCAAGGTTCCCATAACCTCCACCTGGAATACTGAAAAGATCAAAAAGTTGTGTCAGAATTTTTTAAATAAAAGAAATGCCATTGGAATTCAAATAAACTCCTAAATATTACATTTGGAATCTGTTACTAAGGAACAAGTATTAACACTGGATGAATTTTCTAAAGCAATTCACTCCTTGTCAGAAGTTTGAAGTACACAAGCACAAATGTTTTTTTCCCACTTCAACTTACATTTAATTTTCTTTTAGTAAACTTAAAAGTCTGCTTTAAGCTAGATGTCCTTTTTTGTGCAGTACATTACAAAATCTCTTACTAACAATGTTTGCAGTGAGATTACAGATATTATGCATCACAAAGAGCTTAAAAAATCATTTTATTTTATTATTCCTCTGAAACCTTACAATTTTCAAGAAACCTTGTACAGAATTTAGTGAATGTGTAAAAATACTTAAAATATTAAATTGTTTATTTTCCTGCACCTGATCTTTGTATTTTTATAAGGTGTTTTTTCTTACAGCAGTCTGCTTTGGACTTTGGTTGTTAAAATTTAAATCTGTTATCATAAAACATACACCTTAACTTCTTTTCACGCAATAGGAGGTACAGGAAGGTAATACAAGTGCTGTTTAAATTAAATCCTTAAAAAATATCTTTTATGCACCGATCAGCCACAACATTAAAACCAATGACAGGTGAAGTGAATAACACTGATTATCTTATTACAATGGCGCCTATCAAGAGGTGGAATATATTAGGCAGCAATTCAACAGTCAGTTCTTGAAGGTAGTTTGTTTGAAGAAGAAAAATGGGCAAGCGTAGGGATCTGAGCAACTTTGACCAGGGCCATATTGTGATTGCTAGAAGACAGGGGAAAGCATCTCTAAACCGGAAGGAATGTGGAGTGCTTCTGGTATGCAGTGGTTAGTACCTACCAAAAACAGTCAATGAAGGACAACCAGTGAACCCACAACATGGTCATGGGTGCCCAAGGCTCAGTGATGAGTGTGGGGAGTAAATTGCTATAAAAATGAATGCTAGCCATGAGAGAAAGGTGTCAGAACACACAGTGCATCACAGCTTCCTGTGTACGGGGCTGTGGATGTTACTCTGACATACCACCTACCTAAAGATTACTGCAGACAACGAACATTCCTTCATGGCAATAGTATTACCTGATGGGTGTGGCCTCTTTCAGCAGGATAATGCTTCCTGCCACAATACACAAATTTGTTCAGAAATGGTGTGAGTACATGACAAAGAGTTTAAAATCTAGAAATTTGGCCCTCAAATTTACCAGACCACAATCCAAATGTGCATCTGGGAGTTGTGCTGGAAAAACAAGCCCAATCCATGGAAAACCCACCTCACTAATTACTTGGTACCAGATACCACAGGACACCTTTAGTTGTCTTGTGGAGTTAATGCCTTAATGGGTTAGAGCTGTTTGGCAGAATGAAGAGGACCCACATAATATTATGCAAGTGGTTTTAATGTTATGGTGGCTGAACGGTATATAAAAACTACTAGATTTCAATGGAAAATGTTATGTTATTTAATTTAATGGTTGAAAATATTCTATAATTAAACAATTACATTTTCAGTTCAGCTCTAAACAGCTTAACAATGTGTACAACCGATTTCATGGATTCCAGGAAAATATCAAGATGCTGTGAGCTTACAATATTTGATTCTTTAATTTTAACATTTATTCTGTGTAATTCCTGAACCTGCTTACAACCAATACCAGTCTTCAGTGCTCTATTTCCTGAATGTTTCTCAGCTTTGATTATAGGCTTGCCTTTGTTTCATATGGAATTTTGGTTCAACAGAGAAACTGCCAGAAATGTGAAAGATAACAGGCTGTAAATTGTGTTGACCAGTTTGCCAATAAATACAAAAGAATTAAAATACTAAACAGAAGAAATTTGACTTGAGGCTTTGTACTGACTTTCATCTAAGATTGGTACCCATTTCAAAACCTCCCTTCTAAAAAAACTGTATATAAAACTTTTAAAAAGCTTCAGCCTCCTTAACTTAACATAAGGAGACCCCTAAATGGGAAGGCGTTTAGGCACACAGAAAGCGCAAATTTCAGGATATGTACAGAAGGAAAACTGGAAGTTCAGAGACACCAGCACAGCACAGAAGGTTCCACAAGGACATCCTAAGAATGCTTCTTCCAGATGCGACCAAAAGTATTGGTACCCTTCTACTTCAAAAAGAGGAACTGACAAAAGTAACTGTGATCCATTATTTTTTGCTCAGCATTCCATACAGCAGACATTTTGCTTTTGATTTAGGACCAACCATAGTGTTTAAAAATACATAGTATGGACAAAATTATTGGGGCCCCAATCTAACATTTGGTAGCACAATCTTTTTAGGCAATAATTGCAGTCAAGAGCTTCGAATGAGACTTCTTCCCCTCTAAACTACGAATCTGGCCCATTCTTCTTGAATAAAATGCCTCAGTTCCCTTAGGTTTTATGTGTTCCTTCTCTCAGCTCTCATCAGAACATTCTAACGTTTTTGTTTCAACCATTCTTGTGCTCTTTGATGTATGTTTTAGGATAATAACCTGCAACTCTGACGGTGCTTTCCGACACAGGACAGTATGTTTTATTCCAGAGTGCCTTGGTAATCTTCTGATTTCATCGAACCCTGGCCAGATCAGAGGCACAGCAATCCCATAACATTAATGATCCCACTCCATGTTTCAGAGTAGGGATAGCGTTTCTTTGTGTGTGCCATTTTGTCTTCTGTGAACATTGAGCTCCTGTGACTTAGAAAAGTCTAATTTAGTTTCACCTGTCCAAATGACATTCTGCCAAAAGTACTGTGACTTGTCAATAAACTGCTTTTCTGTTTTGGTCTTTCAGGGACTTTTAGCATGGAGCATATTGTAATTCAGATAGTGAAAGATGGTGCAAGTGGAAACTGCTGTACGTTAATTTTGGTGGTCTGCCCAAATCAGTCTTGCTGTTTTCCTTAGTTCTTTCTCTACTAGCCACATAAAGCGAGATACTCTGCATTCTCTTAGACCTTAAATGTCTTTATAACATTAGCTATGTGGTCATAGGAACATGAAGCTCTTTGGAGATTAATACATAACCTTTACCTTGACCATGCTTTGCTATTACCTTCTTCCATTCTTCATCAGAATACTCTCTGCTTTTCCTGCTCTTGTCCATTTTCAGTGTGGTATTCACAATGACACAACAGAGCTGAATAAGCACTTTGCTACATTCAAATAGGCCAAGTAACTGGTTATAAGACTGAGGATACATGTGATACTAACTAGAGCAATTAGTTTGCTTGAGATATCACTTTCACTCAATGATGTCTTTTAACAACTAATAGGTCCCAATGATTTTGTCCAACCTATTTTCATTTGTTTTATTTTTTTACAATATGTTAAGTACTAAATAAAAAGCAAACTGCATGCCCAATGGAGTATGGAGTAAAGAATGGAAGATGCCAATTACCAGAGGTCAAGGAAGACAGCAGTTATCTTCAAAAACACAACGGGAGGTCTTTCTGAGAGTCATCTTCAAGTGTCGTGGATGGAACGAGAAAGGTCATTCCTCAAAGATGTAGGACAAAGGTGGTCAAAGACATCCTTTCTTTATTATAAAATAAAGCAGAATGCCTGGGCTCAAAAATAATAGAGAGTTGCATTTTAGGTTCTCCATATGCCTCTTGGTAGATAAAATATATAGATTCTAGCGTGCCCTCTAAGGCAGCAAGATGCAGGTCTTTGAAAAATTACAAATGAAAATAAAACTAGGTCAGAAAGCTGAGCGTTTAGCTACTGAACATCAATGCTTTCAAATGCTATACCTGTTACTGCAGGAGACAACTCACTGGTCTTAGCAGTTAAATCCAGACAATGCTTTACATGCTTTCTCTTACTCTTCCATTCTGATTTACTTAATGTTTTCCGACCAAAATATTTGATGACACTGCTATCTTAACACTAGAATTACCAGAGCCTACGAAAAAACTTGTAGATCCGGCTCACCTTAAATCCCATCGCACCTCTCCGTCAGCGTCTTTTGTCTTGTAAATGTGCCGATAAAGACAAGCAGCAAGCAGCCTACTATTACATCCCCCCACCGCCGCAGAACGTGCACAAAGTTCTCCCAGCTCATGCCTTGATTATCTGGGAGTGAAGTGCTAGAGTTTTAGAGTGGAAATAATAGATCGTTATTTGGAACACATGCATTTCATATGTGTTCCATCTCTACAATAATCTGTGTAAACACATTGTTAAAACAGAAACGTTTTTCATATTTTAGTAGTAAAAGACAAAATGTTGGAATCTATACATATTAATAAAAGGCAAAGCCCTCACTGACTCACTGACTGACTGACTGACTGACTCATCACTAATTCTCGAACTTCCCGTGTAGGTGGAAGGCTGAAATTTGGCAGGCTCATTCCTTACAGCTTACTTACAAAAGTTAGGCAGGTTTCATTTCGAAATTCTACGCGTAATGGTCATAACTGGAACATGTTTTTTGTCCATATACTCTAACGGAGGAGGCAGAGTCACGTATCGCGTCATCACGCCTCCTACGTAATCACGTGAACTAAAAACAAGGAAGAGATTTACAGCACGAGTCAAACGCGGGAACGAAGGTAAATGACGTAATTTTTGAGTGTCTTTTAATACTGTGTAAGCATACATATTAACACATGTGCAATTAAACGTGTGCATTTACGGGGTGATTTCTCAGGCTTAAAAGCTCGCCTTTTACTAAAAAGGTAAATGCAAAACTATTTTCAATCATTCTATGATCTACTTCTCACAACTGAAGGCACCGTGGCTGATGTTACGTCACTTGCTGGCCAACCATAAGCGTTACCTGGTAGGTAACCAGCCACTCACTTCACTCCCTTACGGGAATCGAACCTCTGAGGTTTTCTTTTGTTCTTAATTAAAATTTAAAAGCAATACTTCACCGCTGCTAAGCCCCTCTAGCGCTGACGTCCAAGGTTCGATTACCATAAGCAAGTGCAGTGAGTTTGTACGCCTGATGAGCCAAGAATAAGGGGGAAAGACGTGTCGCGTACTCTTTGCATTATTTGACAGTAAACTATTTTCAACCATTCTATGATCTGCTTCTCACAACTGAAGGCACCGTGGCTGATGTTACCTCACTTGCTGGCCAAGCATAAGCGTTACCTGGTAGGTAACCAGCCACTCACTTCACTCCCTTACGGGAATCGAACCTCGGACGTCAGCGCTACAGGCAAAGCCCCTAAAATTGCGCCACGGTGTCTGGTTCGTTTATTTGACAACATGTAGATCGGGGTAATCACATTCCACGCCACGGCGTGTGGTTCGTTTATTTGACAACATGTAGATCGGGGTAATTACATTCACGGCATTCGTAGTCTGATTCACAATCTGATTGTATGGGTGGTTACCTACCAGGTAACGCTTATAGTTGGCCACCAAGTCAGGTTGAAGTGATCACTCGAGTGAAGGCAGCTTCACAAAAAAACAGATCCTTAACAAACTGTTATTAGTATATTTTCCCTCAATTTAAAAAGGTTTTCTATTCTTCTTAATAAAAATTTAAAAGCGGTACTTCGCCGGTGCGAAGCGCGTGGATTTGACCGACTGACACATACAGACATATTCATGAGTGCAGGTACTTCGGAAAGAAAGCACCGTGTAAACCTAAAGTTTAAATTAAGTTCATAGACCTACAAAAGGTTGCCATTCATTTGAGGCAAGATTGCTTTTCTTCTGTACAACTATACGTTGCATTCTCAAGAGTGTGCTTGCACGGCTTCGGATATAGATATATATATATATATATGTATGTATGTCTATATATAAATATGTAAGCTTATAAGTACTGCCTTACTTCTCTTTAAGAAAGGAAGATGTAATGATATTTGATTTAAACGATTCCATGTCTTCCTGGGTTTGCTTAGCTTATTGTCAATATCTTTACACCTTTTTTTAAGACTTATTGACTGAAACGGGCTTTCATGAAAAAAGTTAGGGCTTTGCTACAGGATACACCCTCCACAAGTTAAGCAAGTAAAAATAAAATATATATTTCTGTTTTATTTAAACCTTTTAAGTTCGTATGCATAGCCCCATTTGGCTGTTTAATTTTTTTTTTCTTTCTTCAGTAATATTTAATCTCCTTAAAGAAAAAAAACATATCCATTTTACTTCTTTTGTATCTCTTTAGTAATATTTTAGTGTAAAAGGATAACCAGTATTTAAACCTTTTATGTTACTTCATAAATTTATTTTACACAATGTTGAAAAATTAATAAGAAAGCTACATATTTTGGCAGCTGCTGCTTTAATTTTCAATGAAATGAAAAAAGCTCTCCAAGAGAAAACGTCAATGAAGAAGAAACAGTTTGCACTATCTAAAAATGAGAAACCCTCATTTATAAAAGTTTGCTGCAGATGACTTAACTGAAAATAAATAAATAGTTCCTATGTGTATAATACATATTTATCTATTTTACTTATGCCTTTATTCCAGCAACTTGCAACATCTGAGGTACAATTTGTTACATTACTTTTGTTTTTTGCAGCACAGGCAGGTGAAGTGACTTCCTCAGGGTCACACAGTGGTGTCAGTACCAGGATTTGAACTGACAAGCTCCGGGTTTACTGAAATATTACTGAAGAAAGAAAAAAAACGAAAACGGGCAAATAGGGCTATGCATACAGATGTCCATCCATCCATTATCCAACCCGCTATATCCTAAATACAGGAGCCAATAAGTAGATATGTATATATACAGTGAATGTATGTATGTATATATGTATGTCTATATTTATATCTATATATATATATATATATATATATTATATATATATATATATATATATATATATATATATGTAGATATGTAAATTTGTATATGTATATATATATATGTATATGTGGATGTGTATATGTATATATATGTATATGTAGATATGTATATATATGTATATATGTTTATGTATATATATAGTTACATAACCTCTTTAACACACTACTTCTCCGCTGCGAAACGCGGGTATTTTGCTATATGTAGATATCTGTATATGTAGATATGTATATATATGTATATATATATGTTTACATAACCTCTTTAACACACTACTTCTCTGCTGCGAAGCGCGGGTATTTTGCTATATATATATATATATATATATATATATGACAGCAACACTCATAACAATGACAACACAAGTACATATATATATGTGTCAATCTATCTATGTATGTATGTCTATATATATATATATATATATATATATATATATATATATATATATATATATATATATATATATATATGTATATATATATATGTGTGTATATATATATGTAGATGTGTATATATGTAGATATGTAAATATTTATGTATATATATGTGTCTGTGTGTGTAAATATATATGTATATATATATATATATATATATATATATATATATATATATATATATATATATATGTGTGTGTGTATATATATATATATATGTGTGTGTGTGTGTTTATGTATGTGTGTATATATGTGTATATGTATATATATGTTTATGTGTGTGTGTGTGTGTGTGTGTGTGTGTGTGCATATTATATATATAAAAGACAGCAACACTCATAACAATGACAACACAATTACATTGACAATCATGTTACGTTATTTTTAAAATGTTTCCTTTTTTTTTTCATAACCTCTTTAACACACTACTTCTCCGCTGCGAAGCGCGGGTATTTTGCTAGTAATCTATATAATGTGTAAGGCCTGAAGTCCAAAGATCAAATAAACACTTTCAGAAAAGGTTCAAGGATAAGACAACAGCTTCTGTGGCGTGTCATACTGGTAAGATTTGCTGACTTGTAATCAAGAGTCCCCAGTTCGATCCTGACTGCCTCCTACATTTGATGCTGTTTTCAGTAGTGAGCTGCTCTTATTGTTAATATTATACAATACACACATACATTTGGTTTGTGTCTGTAACAGATGGTGTACATTTATAGTACTTGTAAAAGTTACCATTTTTTTCACTTTTATTCTCTCAGTCACTATCACGATATATACTACCGCCCTAGGGATCTGACGCTATTAGTTTTTATTTGAAACTGGGAATAACTGTAGATGTGTTTTGAGGCAATGGAACTGGACATTCTCTGATCTGGAGGGATAAAAGCTGACACACAAAAGCTGGAATATCTGCCTTATTCGTATCTCACCGTCACATGATTTTTTTCTTTATTCAGTTTTATTGAGTGTTCCTGCTCACGCTGAATTAGTATGTACATTATGTATGGTCTATGATGTCTATACAATGTACACAATTTTCTCTATGCTGTGGTTTCTATTACACACCTGAAAGAAAGAGACAATATATGTGACATTTTGAATAAATCACTTTATGACCTGCATAGTACCAATCAGAAAACATCATCACACTAATGCAATATTATTTGAAAATGAACAGCGTCAGATTGGGTGTGAATTTATTGTGGTGCTGTTACTTAGAGTCACATCAGGAGGGGCGGGGTTGGGTGGGGGGGTGTACAGCGTGATCGTGATTGAGAGAATAAAACTGAAGAAAGCTAACTTTTACAAGTACAATAAATTTATACCCAATGTCCCATATATTTGTCTCTTTCTTTTTTCTCCGTGTTGCATTGACATCGTGCACCAGAAGGCATGAGCTTATTCAGTGCTAGCAGGAACACGTGGGTGGCCGGTTGCTTGTGCTATAACAAGCTTGACCTGGCAGCGATCAACGCACATGTACTGTGCAGGGCATGTATGGGGTCCACTGAGAAAAGAAGAGTGTTCATGGCTCACCTTGCACAGGAACATTGTCGCATCTTACTAGAAAAAGCGATCGAAAAAGAAAAGGAGGATGCAACATCGACAAGCTTCTGTTCCAAGACAGTCGCTTTCCCCAGGAAAGTAAACCCGAGTCAGTGTCAGGTGCCCTTTCAATGTAATAGGAACCAAAGCATAGACAGAAGTGTGTACATTGCAACAGGTACATGTCGTAAATGTAGGAAGGACAGTCCTTGTGTGTGTGTGAACTGTTAACATTTGAATTTGATGATTGCATATACAGTGCATCCGGAAAGTATTCACAGCGCATCACTTTTTCCACATTTTGTTATGTTACAGCCTTATTCCAAAATTTGATTAAATTCATTGTTTCCTCAGAATTCTACACACAACACCCCATAATGACAATGTGAAAAAAGTTTGAGATTTTTGCAAATTTGTTAAAAATAAAAAAATTGAGAACGCACATGTACATAAGTATTCACAACCTTTGCCATGAAGCTCAAAATTGAGCTCAGGTGCATCCTGTTTCCCCTGATCATCCTTGAGATATTTCTGCACCTTAATTGGAGTCCACCTGTGGTAAATTCAGTTCATTGGACATGATTTGGAAAGGCACACACCTGTCTATATAAGGTCCCACAGGTTAACAGTTCATGTCAGAGCACAAACCAAGCATGAAGTCAAAGGAATTGTCTGTAGACCTCCGAGACAGGATTGTCTCGAGGCACAAATCTGGGGAAGGTTACAGAAAAATTTCTGCTGCTTTGAAGGTCCCAACAAGCACAGTGGCCTTCATCATCCATAAGTGCAAGAAGTTCGAAACCACCAGGACTCTTCCTAGAGCTGGCCGGCCATCTAAACTGAGCGATCGGGGGAGAAGGGCCTTAGTCAGGGAGGTGACCAAGAACCCGATGGTCACTCTGTCAGAGCTCCAGAGGTCCTCTGTGGAGAGAGGAGAACCTTCCAGAAGGACAACCATCTCTGCAGCAATCCACCAATCAGGCCTGTATGGTAGAGTGGCCAGATGGAAGCCACTCCTTAGTAAAAGGCACATGGCAGCCCACCTGGAGTTTGCCAAAAGGCACCTGAAGGACTCTCAGACCATGAGAAAGAAAATTCTCTGGTCTGATGAGACAAAGATTGAACTCTTTGGTGTGAATGCCAGGTGTCACATTTGGAGGAAACCAGGCAAGCTCATCACCAGGCCAATACCATCACTACAGTGAAGTATGGTGGTGGCAACATCATGCTGTGGGGATGTTTTTCAGCGGCAGGAACTGGGAGACTTGTCAGGATAAAGGGAAAGATAACTGCAGCAATGTACAGAGACATCCTGGATGAAAACCTGCTCCAGAGCGCTCTTGACCTCAGACTGGGGCGACGGTTCATCTTTCAACAGGACAACGACCCTAAGCACACAGGCAAGATATCAAAGGAGTGGCTTCAGGACAACTCTGTGAATGTCCTTGAGTGGCCCAGCCAGAGCCCAGACTTGAATCCAATTGAACATCTCTGAAAGATCTTAAAATGGCTGTGCACCGACACTTCCCATACAACCTGATGGAGCTTGAGAGGTGCTGCAAAGAGGAATGGGCGAAACTGGCCAAGGATAGGTATGCCAAGCTTGTGGCATCATATTCAAAAAGACTTGAGGCTGTAATTGCTGCCAAAGGTGCATTGACAAAGTATTGAGCAAAGGCTGTGAATACTTATGTACATGTGATTTCTCAGTTTTTTTATTTTTAATAAATTTACAAAAATCTCAAGTAAACTTTTTTCACGTTGTCATTATGGGGTGTTGTGTGTAGAATTCTGAGGAAAAAAATGAATTTAATCCATTTTGGAATAAGGCTGTAACATAACAAAATGTGTAAAAAGTGATGCGCTGTGAATACTTTCTGGATGCACTGCAGCGCTGAACTTACCTCTCTGTACTATTCTTTCCTATGCATGTCCTGGAGTACAAAAGAAACAACACTATACAGCAACGTGGAGACTGGCAAGATCGGGGAAAAAAAAAACATGCGGTCACTGAATAAAACCGTAAGATGTTATTATGCGAATGAATATGAATAATGTTGCATCTGTGCCACAATGTTTTCCGAACTGTACTATACAGGTCATAAAATGAATAATTCCAAATATCATATATACCCATGTCTCTGTTTTTTTTGACATCACAGAACATAAGGTGCATACTAATTCAGCGTGAGCAGGAACACTCAATAAAACTGAATAAAAAAAAAATCACGTGATGGTGACATACGAATAAGGCAGATTCACCACTGTTTGTGGGTCAGCTTTTATCCCTCCAAATCAGAGAATGTCCAGTTCTATTGCCTCAAAACACCATTCACATCTTCAGTTATTCCCAGTTTCAAATAAAAACTAACAGCGTCAGATTCCTATGGCGGTAGTATGTATAGTGATAGTGACTGAGAGAATAAAAGTGAAAAGAAAAAGGTAACTGTTACAAGTGCTATAAATGTACACCGTCTGTTACAGACGCAAACCAAATGTATGTGTGTACTGTATAATATTAACAATAAGAGCAGCTCACTACTGAAAACGGCAAATATAGGAGGCAGTCGGGATCGAACCGGGGACTCTTGATTACAAGTCAGCAAACCTTAACAGTACGCCACGGAAGCTGTTGTCATTTAATACTAAAAAATGAAAAACGTTTCTGTTTTAACATTGTGTTTACACAGATTATTGTAGAAACGGAACACATATGAAATGCATGTGCTCCAAATAACAATCTATTATTTCCACTCTAAACTCCAGCACTTTACTCCCAGATAATCAAGGCATGAGCTGGGAGAACTTTGTGCACGTTCTGTGGCAGTGGGGGGATGGAATAGCAGGCTGCTTGCTTGCTTGTCTTTATTGGCACATTTACAGGACAAAAGACGCTGACGGAGAGGTGCGATGGGATTTAAGGTGGGCCGGATCTACGAGTTTTTTCGTAGGCTCTGGTAATACTAGTGTTAAACAAACATTTATTCCTGGCCATGGAAACAAACACTAGATTACTTGGAAGCTTTAGACAACAAAACATTACCAGCAAATTTGCTGACCATATTTCATTTATGTTATGAACTGCAGTATGTAGCATGTTGGGGATTTAGAGGAGAAAGATATTTGACCTGGTTATAGATGGAGAAATAGCAGCTTGTATACAAGGTTTTCTTTGATGATACTACCTTAGACTACAAAATAACAAATTAACAGTGTAATAGTTACAATTGTACAAATTTTACAACTCCCCTTCTTACAAATAATACAAACAAAACATCTTTGTAGGATGTCCCTAATGATGCATAACCTTGCATTTTTCAAGACAAACACACTGAAATTTCTCCTACTACATAACAAGTACCCACCTTGAACTACCTCCACTACAAAGAAATTATTAATCTGTTACCTTTCACATCATCAAGTTCAGGTGACAGTCCCCTGTTATCTGACTCTTCAGAACATTCACTCTTATCACTTTCGCTTTCGCTCTCTGGATCAGGGTTTAACACCAGACCTATAA
The DNA here is from genome assembly GCF_900747795.2 of Erpetoichthys calabaricus. Taxonomy (NCBI): domain Eukaryota; kingdom Metazoa; phylum Chordata; class Cladistia; order Polypteriformes; family Polypteridae; genus Erpetoichthys; species Erpetoichthys calabaricus. The sequence continues at coordinate 177,379,717 of NC_041395.2, forward strand.
ATATGATAAATAAATTAGCTTTAATTTATAGATTCCTCTTGAACTATATAAAATAAGGACAATAAATGACTACAGAATACAATTGTAGCTATTTTTCTAACATTGGTTGCTGTTGCTTCTTTTCATCCAGATTGCAGGTTAAGGATAAGAAATGTAACCACATGCAAAACAACAGAAGGAGGAATCAGCTGTGATGCCAGTGGAGAGAGCTGGGTGGATGAAATTACCTTATTTTTTCTATATTTGAAGCCTAAAAATATTTCTTACCCCACAATGACTGGGACAGTTCATCTTCCTCATTTTGTGAAACGTTAGATACTCTCCAAACAAAACCTTTACCTTCAGTTCCTACTTCATATACACTGTAACCTTAAAGAAGAGAAGAAAAGTGTAGAACGCACTATATGCAGTACTGTACACTTATTCATAACATTACTTTCTATACAAGTTACAAATAATTAAGATATCATTCACATTTTTACTATATGGAGCAAATCCAAATAAACAAGAAAGACAAAACAGAAGCATAAAATAAAAAATAAAGTGTGAACTTCACACAGAAGATAATTAGGGAAATTACTAAGGAAATACACGATCAGGGGCATCATGTATAATGCCGTTCATAAAATTCACACTGAAACATGGCATATGGACAAAAAAATCCAGATGCATAAAACTGTGCGTACACTAAGTTCCACACACTTCTTCTTTATAAATCCAAATGAATGTGAAATTTAACGCACATGCACATGCATACGGCTGCACCCTGACTCCTCCCAGAATTTTGCATATTTTAATATTCAAATCAATACAAGTATCAACTTCCGTTCAGTTTCTTGTTAAAAGAAAAATCACGTAGAAAAAAGAAGAATTTCAGTGAGTGCGAATTGGAGGCAAGCTAAATTTACTAATTGTTGGCTTAAGCAGTGGTATAAGCAAGAAAAGGAAGTTATGGAGTGATACAGCATGGTGGAGAAACTAGAAATTTCAAGTCACACAGTTCTTGAAATAAAAAAGAAGCAGTCAGATATCAAAGTTGATGTGAAAAGGCAAGTTGCAGCCCACTGTCTGTTTATTCTGTTTCAGACAACATTACAAACACTGACCCCCATACAGATAACACAACTCCATGTGGTGGTGCTGCTGCGTCCAGCACATCTTCAGATGCTGGCTTTACACACACCTCTGCCTAGGAAATCACTGGATGATCATCTGGCTGTGTGCTGACGGACATTATTTTGGAGTCACAAAATGCAACAGTGGATACTGTAAAAGATGTGGCCAATAAACTAATGAATATAAGGGCTGTACTGTGTGATATTGACCACAATTTAAATGAATTGGTTAAAAAATAAATGCTGCATCTACTACCTGTTTTTACCTGTTTTTACATTATGCTAATTACATTCAAACAAAGTTAAATTTAGCTGATCATTCGGTGGGTCAGGTTCTTCATACCATATCTCTTCAGGTACTGGCAAGCCAAGATAGTGTTGCACATTATGCAGGACACTACATGCCTGTACAATGTGACAAGCTTTCTGTAGACTATAGAGCAGCACATTAACAGAATGGAAATGCATTCTATTTACATAAGCAAATTCATTCTCTGAAGGTGTCTTTATAGTGCAGCATTGGCTCCAAGCGATACAATTGATCGATTCTCTTCTCCTTACATGGTTATTTGAGGTGACTCACTATCTTTAGAAGAACTGCTTGCTTTTTGCCACACTAGTTGGAAAAAGCACCTGTGACTGTATGGAGCTGCCATTTCTATAGGTTCTCCAGCTATATATGAAGTAATGCCAGATCATTCTTTTGGTGATTCATCCCTGGCTGATGTACAGTGCATTCGGAAAGTATTCACAGCGCATCACTTTTTCCACATTTTGTTATGTTACAGCCTTATTCCAAAATGGATTAAATTCATTTTTTCCCTCAGAATTCTACACACAACACACCATAATGACAACGTGAAAAAAGTTTGAGATTTTTGCAAATTTATTAAAAATAAAAAAAATTGAGAAAGCACATGTACATAAGTATTCACAGCCTTTGCCATGAAGCTCAAAATTGAGCTCAGTTGCATTCTGTTTCCCCTGATCATCCTTGAGATGTTTCTGCAGCTTAATTGAAGTCCACCTGTGGTAAATTCAGTTGATTGGACATGATTTGGAAAGGCACACACCTGTCTATATAAGGTCCCACAGTTGACAGTTCATGTCAGAGCACAAACCAATCATGAAGTCAAAGGAATTGTCTGTAAACCTCCGAGACAGGATTGTCTTGAGTCAGAAATCTGGGGAAGGTTACAGAAAAATTTCTGCTGCTTTGAAGGTCTCAATGAGCACAGTGGCCTCCATCATCCATAAGTGGAAGAAGTTCGAAACCACCAGGACTCTTCCCAGAGCTGGCTGGCCATCTAAACTGAGCGATCGGGGGAGAAGGGCCTTAGTCAGGGAGGTGACCAAGAACCCGATGGTCACTCTGTCAGAGCTCCAGAGGTCCTCTGTGGAGAGAGGAGAATCTTCCAGAAGGACAACCATCTCTGCAGCAATTCACCAATCAGGCCTGTATGGTAGAGTGGCCAGATGGAAGCCACTCCTTAGTAAAAGGCACATGGCAGCCCGCCTGGAGTTTGCCAAAAGGCACCTGAAGGACTCTCAGACCATGAGAAAGAAAATTCTCTGGTCTGATGAGACAAAGATTGAACTCTTTGGTGTGAATGCCAGGAGTCACGTTTGGAGGAAACCAGGCATTGCTCATCACCAGGCCAATACCATCCCTACAGTGAAGCATGGTGGTGGCAGCATCATGCTGTGGGGATGTTTTTCAGCGGCAGGGACTGGAAGACTAGTCAGGATAAAGGGAAAGATAACTGCAGCAATGTACAGAGACATCCTGGATGAAAACCTGCTCCACAGCACTCTTGACCTCAGACTGGGGCGACGGTTCATCTTTCAGCAGGACAACGACCCTAAGCAAACAGCCAAGATATCAAAGGAGTGGCTTCAGGACAACTCTGTGAATGTCCTTGAGTGGCCCAGCCAGAGCCCAGACTTGAATCCGATTGAAATATCTCTGGAGAGATCTTAAAATGGCTGTGCACCGACGCTTCCCATCCAACCTGATGGAGCTTGAGAGGTGCTGCAAAGAGGAATGGGCGAAACTGGCCAAGGATAGGTGTGCCAAGCTTGTGGAATCATATTCAAAAAGACTTGAGGCTGAAATTGCTGCCAAAGGTGCATCGACAAAGTATTGAGTAAAGGCTGTGAATATAGTTAGGTCCATAAATATTTGGACAGACAACTTTTTTCTAATTTTGGTTCTGTACATCTGTGATCCCCAACCTTTTTGACAGCAAGGACCACTTTATTAGATGCAAATTTTTCCACGGACTAGTCGGGGGGTGGGGGGCAGTTTTATACACAATTTACATAACATTTCTATTATTATTAAAGTTATTAAGCAGTTCGCATACGTTTGCAATCTGAGATTTTTCTTCTTTTTTTGCATATAACAAAGACATATGCTTTACATTTGCCAATCCAACAGATTGCCCATCACAAACATTAACACTGCAATCTTTTTTTCGTGTCTGCCGTTTCTATAGGAGGGTGACAATGAGTTAAATTCCAATGGATGTTTTTCAAATGTTGACAAGCAATAAGCAAAAGGAATCAATGAAAACCACAGACAACAAAAACAGCAAAAAAAAAAAAAAAAAAACAGTACGAGGAAAGTTCGAAGAAAGAGATTTTTTTACAATGTTTCTGTTTGGGGATCGTTGTGCAAACGTGCACAACTGAGCTGCGACCACAGATCTAACTGCTCTGTGGATGATTCATTCAAGCATTTCAAGGTCACTTCGTTGTAATGAAAGCATCTGTTGAATGTACTTCGTAGTAACGTGATTTCTATAGACTCATGTCACATGGGGAAACTGTCGGGACCATAAAAATACTTTGTTGTAATAGTCTCTCACCTCGGTCTCTCTCCTCTCTCTGCACCGCTGCAAAGCCCCGCCCGCCAAGCGTTCTGAAAAGTCTGAGTGAGTCGCCGTTGCCGGCAGTTCTCTCGCGGCCCGGCTGTCAGACAGCTGCGGACCGGTAGTGGGCCGCGGACCGGGGGTTGGGGACCCCTGCTGTACATTACCACAATGAATTTTAAATGAAACAACTCAGATGCAGTTAAAGTGCAGACTTTCAGCTTTAATTCAGTGGGGTGAAAAAAATGATTGCATAAAAATGTGACGCAACTAAAGCATTTTTTTAACACAATCCCTTCATTTCTGGGGCTCAAAAGTAATTGGACAATTGACTCAAAGGCTATTTCATGGGAAGGTGTGGGCAAGTCCATCATTATGTCATTATCAATTAAGCAGATAAAAGGCCTGGAGTTGATTTGAGTTGCGGTGCTTGCATGTGGGAGATTTTGCTGTGAACAGACAATATGCGGTCAAAGGAGCTCTCCATGCAGCTGAAAGAAGCCATCCTTCAGCTGCGAAAACAGAAAACATCCATCCGAGAAATTGCTACAATATTACGAGTGGCAAAATCTACAGTTTGGTACATCCTGAGAAAGAAAGCAAGCACTGGTGAACTCAGCAACGCAAAAAGACCTGGATGTCCACAGAAGACAACAGTGGTGGATGATTGCAGAATCATTTCCATGGTGAAGAGAAACCCCTTCACAACAGCCAACCAAGTGAACAACACTCTCTAGGGGGTAGGTGTATCGATATCCAAGTCTACCATAAAGAGAAGACTGCATGAAAGTAAATACAGAGGGTGCACTGCAAAGTGCAAGCCACTCATAAGCCTCAAAAATAGAAAGGCTAGATTGGACTTTGCTAAAGAACATCTAAAAAAGCCAGCACAGTTCTGGAAAAACATTCTTTCAACAGATGAAACCAAGATCAACCTCTTCCAGAATGATGGCAAGAAAAAAGTATGGAGAAGGCGTGGAACAGCTCATTATCCAAAGCATACCACATCATCTGTAAAACACGGTGGAGGCAGTGTGATGGCTTGGGCGTGCATGGCTGCCAGTGGCACTGGGACACTAGTGTTTATTGATGATGTGACACAGGACAGAAGCAGCCAAATGAATTGTGAGGTGTTCAGAGACATACTGTCTGCTCAAATCCAGCTAAATGTAGTCAAATTGATTGGGCGGTGTTTCATGATACAGATGGACAATGACCCAAAACATACAGCCAAAGCAACCCAGGAGTTTATTAAAGCAAAGAAGTGGAAAATTCTTGAATGGCCAAGTCAGTCACTTGATCTTAACCCAATTGAGCATGCATTTCACTTGTTGAAGACTAAACTTCAGACAGAAAGGCTCACAAACAAACAGCAACTGAAAGCTGCTGCAGTAAAGGCCTGGCAGAGCATTAAAAAGGAGGTAACCCAGCATCTGGTGATGTCCATGAGTTCAAGACTTCAGGCTGTCATTGCCAGCAAAGGGTTTTCAAACAAGTATTAGAAATGAACATTTTATTTCAAGTTATTTAATTTGTCCAATTACTTTTGAGCCCCTGAAATGAAGGGATTGTGTTACAAAAATGCTTTAGTTGCCTCACATTTTTATTCAATCGTTTTGTTCACCTCACTGAATTAGCGCTGAATGTCTGCACTTCAACTGCATCTGAGTTGTTTCATTTAAAATTCATTGTGGTAATGTACAGAACCTAAATTAGAACAAAGTTGTCTCTGTCCAAATATTTATGGACCTAACTGTACTTATGTACATGTGATTTCTCAGTTTTTTTATTTTTAATAAATTTGCAAAAACCTCAAGTAAACTTTTTTCACGTTGTCATTATGGGGTGTTGTGTGTAGAATTCTGAGGAAAAAAATGAATTTAATCCATTTTGGAATAAGGCTGTAACATAACAAAATGTGGAAAAAGTGATGCGCTGTGAATACTTTCCGGATGCATTGTAACTTGTCCAGTGCTGTAGCAATAACAATAAGGCGTGCAGCTGATCGCTCCGAATTGTGCTTTGATGTTTCACAGTTCAACCAGAGTGTAAGGAAATCTTATAAATCTGGATGACAAGTGGATAAGACCATCCTATACAGCTGGCATGGCATGACTCAGTGATGTTTGTGAAATATCTGAACAGTCAGCAAGCTCATGTTGAAAAGCTCCTGTGGTTAAAAACCCACAAGTGGACAGGACCTTCAAAGGAGCAGGTACAGCACAATTTCTCAAAGTCGGCCTTTGTAAAGCCAGCACCAGTTCAGCAAAAAGCTCCAAGAGGATAACTCTTGGAAATCAAAATCGACTTAGAAGCCAGTCATTTTCATCATCTATAAATATGCACACTCTTCTAATTCTTCCATTTGCAATGTCTTCTAACAATGCTAATGCAGCTTTGGTAGTTGAAATAGTTTAGCCATTCCATGAACCATTATATTCTAACAAATGATTACAATCAAGTGACTGAAATTTGTAAATGATATGCAATTAATTTCGGTGTATTTGATAAATCCTGCATCATTGATGCAAATATGAAAAAGAAAGGTAAATGACACAGAAACAGTAGCACTGCTTTCACAATTGGAGCCGCAAGTTTGCAAAACTGAGCAGAAACATGTGTACGTAAGGTAGTTGGCTACTGTGAAAATGTGCGTGGCTTTACGCCACGTTTACTTTTTATACATCTCAAAGTGTGAAGGAACGGGTGTATGCAACATTTTTGTGCATATGCACCATTTATACATGAGGCCCCAGATCCTTGGAACTTTAAGACAGAAATGCTAACTATTGTGTTTCCATCCTCTAAGCCTTTTCATCTTTATATTAAAGATTTTAAACAATCATTAACTTTTAAAGCCATAGGTTTTGAATAACCTGCCTTTTATTTTGGCTTTTGCTGGATGACTGTTGTCCCCTGCATCATCACTCAGGAACTCATCTTCATCCTCCTCAGTTTCCTCATCTGGGTAATGCATGGAGATCACTGTGCCTTCTTGAAGTTTAATATTTGGACCCACAACTACCTACAAAATTAGAAAAACACTAAATATCACCAATTTCTAAAGTATATTTTCATCACGTACAAATGGAAAGTGTGAAAACATTTTTGTTTATTTCTACCTTAACAGCATGGTACAAATAAATATAAAATTAGATTTATTTTACCTCTATATAATGTAACACATATCAAAAACGTGAAAGCTACACACTTTAATAAGTAAATACTAAATAACAAGATGAAAAACATTTAACTATACACATCACTAAAAACCAGCAACTATAAATTACCCCTGGTGTGACTAACTGCTCTATCAGTAAAACATTCCATTTCAATTGCATTAACACTAGAATCCCTGAAGCCTACAAAAAAGTCGTAATCCCGGGCCACCTTAAATTGTTTCGCACCTCCTCATCAGCGTCTTTGCTTTACATATTTGTCAATCAGCACAAGCAGCAATCTGCCTGCTATCCTATCAACCCCCAACCCCAACCATACCCAACCCCCCACTGATGCAGCTGAATTTCTCCAACTTCAATCGGTTTATCTGGGTGTGAGGTGCCTGGAGTTGAATAGAGTAAATAATATATCTTTATTTGGAATACATGCATTTCTTGTGTGTTGCATGTCTACAACAATCTGGGTAAATGTAGGATGACAGGACAGTAGGCTGCTTGTGCTGATTAACATATTTGCAAAACAAAGACACTGTTGGAGAGGTGCAAAGGAATTTAAGGTGGCCCGGCGTTATGATTTTCTTCGTAGGCTTCAGAAATGCTAGTATTAATTATTATTACTTAATAATAAAACGTGTACATCTCATTTCTTATGCAATGCATCTCAAAGTAGAGTCAACTTTGGGCAAAAAGAAGCTTTCAAGATTAAGCACATATCAGATAAAAAAATTTTGACCTTCCTTGGAAGTCAATTAGAACCTTGTCTAGATTAAGTCATTTCTCAAAATAGGATAGATGAAAGTTACTACAGCCAATCATCCAATCCAGTAAAAACACAATGTTATCACTGATGGACTTGCAGCTGGTTTGGAGTGGTTAAATTGTGCATTTCAACATATCTCAAAATAGGATTTTGGACTAAACCTTTGGACTTAGAAGGCTGATTAGAGGAAACTGCAAAGTGCCATGCACCATAATAAAGATAAATTAAATGATTACTATTATAATACACCTCAGATGCACACGAAATAATGATAAAAATACATATATCAGAAGCGTATTACACAAAGCACATGTATACAGAGAATAACTAATTGCAGAATTGTTAATGTTTGTATTACTGAATGCTCTCAACTTGGTAAAACTGCATTAGAAATTAAGCATTACACATTTTGACTTTAAGAATAGTATTCGAATGCTCGTAAGATGTACAGACTTCAACAAATTTGTTGGTACCCCTCCACTGAAAAAAGAACCACCCCAAATTGCCTTTGAGGTAACTTGAAACTGACAAAAGCAGATGGCACCTATTATTGTTTATTTAACAAAAATCTGACTTTGTTTTAGAGTTTTGATTCAAAGGAATATTTCAAATAACAACACAAAAGAAAATGGCAAAGACAAATTAACCTAATATTTTGTTGCACAACCTTGTATGTCTGTAGTAGTAGGGTGTTGCACCATGTTAGCCATAATAGATGCAATGAGATATCAATCATATGACACCTTTTATTGGCCTGAATATTGTAATCTGTTCAGCTAGCTAGTAAAGGGTATCATTTTGCTTGACTTCTTGTTGCACAACCTTTAGAGGCAATCGCTGCAAACAAGCAATTCCTACAGTTCTCAAGGAGATATCTGCACTTGTCAAACAGGTAGTTTGGCCCACTCTTCCTAAGCAAACTGTTCCAGCTCTGTCAGGTTTGAAGGGAGGCTTCTCTTGACTGCATGTTTCAATTCTTTCCATAAATGTTCGATAGGAAATAAATCATGGCTCATAAAAGGCCACTCCAGAATTGTCCAAGGTCTTTTTTTCTTAGCCATCTTGTTCTTGTTTTTAGCTGTGTGCTTTGGGTCTTTATCCTGTTTAAGGATCCATGACCTGTGACTTAAACTGAGCTTTCTGACACTGGGCAGTGCATTCATTACTGAATGCCTTGATAGTTTTAAGATTTCATTGGTTCCTGCACAGACTTAACGCACCCCATGCCAGGTGCAGCAAAGTAGCCCCAAAACATAGCAAAGTCTCCTTCATGTCTCACACTAGGTATAATGTTCTTTGCTTTGAAAGCTTCATTTTTTCATCTGTGGACATAGAGCTGACGTGACTTGCCAAAAAGCTCCAGTTTTGTCCATTTGTCAAAAAGACGCACTGTGGTTTATGAATATGCATTACAGCAAATTCTAGTCTGGATTTGCTTTTCTTTCAACAATGGAGTCCTCTTCCACTAAACTCACTGTCACTCAAAAAGTGATGGATAGTGCGATCAGACACTAAAGGATCCTAGACCTTGGAGTTCAGCTTGTATCTCTTTCAAAGTTTTCCTTGGCTTTTTGTCTGCCATTCTCACTATCCTTCTGCCCAATGTGGGGTCTATTTTTCTCTTTCAGCCACATCCAGCCTCTGGCCACAGTCTATGGACATTAAACTTCTTAATAATATTTGCAACTGTTGGCATAAGAACATTAAGCTGCTTCACGACAGTCAAGTAACCTTAGCCTTTAACATGCTTCTCTATAATTATCTTCCTGATCTCCTTAGACAGTTCTTTCTTTTGCTTTCTCTGGTCCATATTCAGTGTGGGGCACATGAGGTTACTAAAAATCAGAGTGACTACTTTTCTTCATTTAAATAGGCTGAATAACTGGTTACATGAATGGAGACGTGTGATTCTGATTAAAGGAAACAGCTAACTTGAAAAATCAGTCTAATCCTATTTTTTATGATGTTTTCTAGGGATACCAACAAATATGTCCAGGCCAATTTAGAATTGCTTTGTAGAATAAGCAATATTTTATCTCTTTTCATACTTGCTTTGCTTTACTCAATGACATATCATGCAGGTATACATGGAACAAATGCTTTTCATTTAATCGCTCTTCAGGAGATTTACAGCACTTTTTCAATGAGATGTATGGGTTCCAACAAATATGTCCACATCTATAAGTCAATATAACACCAGTGTCGGAACAAATAACAACAAAATACATCATCTATCATTTTGTTATAAGCAAACCATTTGCTTAAGATTGAGAGGGGTCACAGGACCCCTTTAAAATAAGCTTTAAAATCCACAAAAAATCACAGTGCTATGAACTTTTATTTATAAAAACTGCTGTTATATTAATAAAAAGAATCTATGTACATTAGTAATATTCACCAAAAGTGTATTTTTCAGTCATTTTTTATTCTTTCTGCTATTTTCACAAAATTACAAGTTTATAGTCCTACAATAAATATAATAGCGTATTCTCACAAGGACTCACCTAGCCAAAAGTTCTGATAATGAACCTGTGTGTGTTCATTGTAGATGTATGATATGAACTGTAACTGAACACTGCTGTAGAAATTGATGGGATACTTAAAAACTACTCTCCCTATTAAAAAACATGTAAGAAATTAGACACCATTTCCGCATTATATAAAATCTTATTAGAGTCCCTTCCTTTCAAAGATCCAAGATGACATTGGGAAAAAGATCTCTTAATCAATATATCAGAAAAGGAGTAGAAGGTAGCATTGCAGAGAATTCACTCGAGCTCCATATGCGCAAAGCATAGAATTATTCAACTAAAATTTATATATCGAGCTCATCTGTCTCGCTTAAAACTGTCCAAAATGTTTCCAGGGCAAGATCCAACCTGCGAACGCTGCAACCAAGCTCCTGCCTCACTGGGTCACATGTTTTGGGCCTGCACCAAACTACCATCATTTTGGACCAAAATTTTTAAGTGCCTTTCAGACAGCCTTGGGGTCACAATCCCTCCTAACCCATTAACAGCTGTGTTCGGTGTTCTTCCAGACAGACTTGAAGTGGAGAAGGACAAGCAAACGGTGATTGCATTCACTACACTTTTGGCATGCAGACTTATTTTGTTAAATTGGAAGAATCCTAACTCTCCTCTGATAAGTCAGTGGGAAACCGATGTTTTATATTATTTGAAATTGGAAAAAATCAAATTCTCAGTTAGAGGATCTGTACAGAATTTTTTCAAAACCTGGCAGGATCTAATCAATATTATTTTAGAATAAGAGAAATAACTATTACCGCATTTATTTTCCTTCTCCATTTTTTATTTACCTATATATATTTCTTCCTTTCTTTTGTTTATTGTTGCCTTATTAAAAAGCCCTAAGCAATTCTCCTTTGGCTAAGCGCTCCTTTTCAGGGGTGAGTTTTGATTTGTCTTCAATTTTTTTTCTTTTTGTTATAAATTGATCTATTTGTATGGAATGATTACAATAAAATTAATAAATAAAATTTAAAAAAAAAAACATGTGAGATGGATGAGGTTTTTGATTAGTTGTAACAAACTGATATTGTTACCTATTAGGACATGATTTAATCTTCAGTCAAAAAGTGGTGAACAAACTGCAATATAATGAAACCTTTACAGTAATTACAATGTATATTATACTGAAAATATTTTTAAAAAAGAAAAAACACTTTATTATCATATCATGGCCCAAGTAAGGGTATAAATTCATACTAAGGGGTAATGGTCTACTTTACAGCACTGCAAATGAAAAAGGGAAAAATGAGTGAAGCAAAATGGACAAAAAAATTCCTTAGTTAAAAATATAAAAATAGAAAGAAAACATATCTTTTAACTTAACAGTCATAACAATCCAACAACAGATTGAAAATAGAACAAAATATTAACATTTTTCTGAGCTAAATAAATAATTCAAAGATCTAAACGAATTAAGGTAATGGTTAACTTGCACTTTGAGCAAGTTTAAATATTTTTGAAAAAAGAATGGGCAAACAGTGTCAAATCTTCCTATCGAACAGAACATAATTACAAATTAGACTGTGAACTCAAGTAAAAAATGTTTTCGCCAAGCTGGATTAATTGTTTGTATACATATCTAATTTTTCTTTTTCTTTTTTTACTTAAAATCTCCTTTAATTTATTTTGGCTTGTGTGTAACAATTTGCAAAAAAAGAAACTAAAATTCAGTTGTATTTGTCCCAAATAAAAGCTGCCCAGTTAAAATGTGATCATTCTAAAAAGGGGTACAGAATGTAGAGGAGCCTTTTCATAAGCATAGAATGCAACTAAAAATATATCTTCCATGCAAATAGCTATAATGCATATTCTGACAAAATGATTTCATGCTTCCCCGCTATTTTACGGTATACTTTACTAAAGATGGCCTCATGTGTAAAATGACAATTATTAAGAGATCAGAGACTCACATTGAATGCCAGGACACAATGCTTTTCCAAGACTACCCCCACCTTCACCTCCACATTGTCACACAGAATGGACCGTGTAATTTGGGAGTTATTAGCAATGCAAACATTATTCCAGATATAGGCTCTGTCCAAAATCACATTATCACCTGCCAAAGAGAAAAAGGTTATTATTTAGAAAACACTTTAAGGACTGCTTCAGCATAATAAAGAGTGTTATATTTTACAAGAGTGCAAAACAACACTTTGCAAATGATTTTTGATGTATGTTAAAAATTTCCAGATCCTATTCAGACCCGGCAATTAAAGGGAAACATACCAATATTGCAGTTTTTCCCAATCACACTGTTTGATATGCGGCAGTTGGAGCCAATGACAGTACCCTGGCCAATCAACACATTCTCTTCCATTTGGCTGCCATGACCAAGGCTGACTCCTTCCCCACGATAGACATTATGGCGTGAGTGAGTACAAGCCTCTCCTTCTTGATCTGTGAAGTTCATTTCTGGGGTGAGTGGGTACACCCACCGACGCACAATATCAGCAGACACAGCATCATACATGAGTAAGTTGGAGACTCTGGCTCCATATTCATCCCCAGAAACATAAAGGTGAATCTGATTTCCAAGGATCTAAAAAAGGAGTGAAAAACATAATAATCACAAAAATGAACAAGGAAACCAGCATTGGTGTTTAGCTTTTCAATATAAAGTTGAATGAAAAGATGGTCAAAAATCAAAAATGACTGTAATATAATGCAGTACATGTATGGAATTGATCTGCTTCTAACAAAAGCCTCATTCCTCACTCACCTATGAATTCCCTAACAAGCCATGCAAGTAGATGGGCAAATATTTCTATAAACTACACAAACCAAGAAGTACTAAATATGGATGAAAATATAAAAAGATGAATGGCCCTAATGTAATTAAAGAGTTAAAAACAGAGATTAAGAGTATGGATTTGTGTAAATATCTGCTCCCATATTATGTGACACTAAAACATCTGTTAGTGTTAATACCAACAGCTCAGAGGGCAGGTGGTAAAGAAATGCATAATGAAAAAGGTAAACAGACCCACATAATTGTTTTATTTAGTACATCTGGTTTGAACTATACTACTATTGCTGAGAAATCCCTGTACAGAAAAAGAAGTGCACTATAGTGGATAAAATGTAATCCTTTTGGAAATAAGTGTTTAAACTAGATTTTTTAAAATGAAAATCATTATCTAGAATAGTTTAATAGGAATCATCTACTATTGCAAAGTGTCATGTGGCTCCTTGCTAATCTCATATATATTTCTCTTCTGGTTCGTCCTGCTTCCACTTCAAAACCGGTCCCGCCCACACGGCATTTCTCGATTCCTATTTGTCCTCTTCCAAACCCTTCCCCACACTGCCTGCAGCTCCTCTTCAAAACCGGTCCCGCCCACACGCAGCCGACATGGCATTTCTCGATTCCTATTCGTCCTCTTCCATGTCATGCACTATACTGGCCTGCTGAGCGTAATATATCCAACAAGTACTCGAGGTGCTGCCACAACGGTAAAGTAGCTTTACCACCTTTGCGGGAGCCACCTGTGTCTTTACAACAGCTTCTTACACAGCAAACATCAGAAGCTAAAAATTATCGTGAAAACATTCGAGAATACAACTCTTCCCTAGCGTTTGCTTCCATGGGTGCAGAGATAACTTAACCTCCTGGCCACGGACCATACTGTTTTAAAATACACCAGCAAATTTATCACCAAATCTCTCCACTATATGGTAACACTTCTACCTCTCCAGGATATGGACAGTTGTATGTTTTTGACATAGCGCAAGCTACTGAAGTACGCTTACAAAATAAAGCAAACTCTGCATGCAGCAAAAATTAACTTCTCCAGCTAGATTCCATGCTCAGAACCATCAACCCCTTCGCTAAATCATACAAACACATGCATGAAATTGCTCAGTCCAATCCAACAGCATCTGTATGAACAGTTTTCAAGGAAAACCCTAGGCAGGACAATACAATGCCCCGACATGTCACACCGATGTTGCAGCGATTTTCGTCAGAGAAGATGGTGAACCGCTTGCCAAAAGGGAAATTTGCATCTATTCCATAGGCAACTCCTGTAAACAGATTTCCACGCTCAATACAAATTACGATCCTATGGTTTACCCACTTTTATTCCCTTACGGAGACATTGACTGGCACAAAGATTTACAACATGTTCCCAATAAAGCGAATAAGGCTTACTTAATGCCAATTTTTTGTGTACAGATTAGCAATGAGGAATACATTTAGTATTTTGCACTCCAGTGGCAAACTATTCCAACAGTACGTCGTAGATGCGTATGTTAAAACAGAGGGCGTGCGTCTCAGCTATCTCAGATTACATCAACAAGATCTGCGCGTGGAACAATACAAAGGACTATCAGACGCACTGCATGCAAATGCTGAAAATAACAACGTACGTGTAGACAAAATGATAATATTACCAGGAATAATATTACCATTTCCAGGAAGTCCAAGATACATGCAACAAGACTATCAGGATGCCATGGCCATAGTACGTAAATTCGAAAAAGCCCGATTTATTTATCACTTTCATATGTTATCCTGCTTGGCCGGAAATTCTACATCCACACTGCGTCTTTCAAGAAGTATTTATTTTTTCTTGATTTCTGAATTCCTTTCTCACCATTTTCCGCTCCTATTCTTACACCGCCGTATGCTATAGCGGGCTTCGGCTAGTTTATAATTAATTAGACTAGATTTACAATAATTTTATAGGGCTGTTTTGAAAGAGAAAAAAAAACTGTCCCACTGGACCACACACCCAACTGGTCAATGGTGTATTCATTTTTATAACAGGAAGCTGCGATTTTTGTTTAATACAGTGTCTCATGAAATAGGGAACAGTATATGCATTTGCATGGCTACATACAGTATATCAACCACATAAAGAAAAAAAATTAACACATTATAAAAAGAGGCAATATGGTTGAAAGGTACCAGTTAAATTTTTTACATGCCAAGGTTATCATAGAGAGGAAAAAAAGAAAATGGAAGAGGGAAAATTAAAACATAACACCTACCTCTTCATTAACTAGTAATCCTCGGACAAAGTCATTTCTGGTCTGGTAGTCAAAATTATCAGTAAACAGCTGGGCAACCTAAAAAAAATCTATGTTATGAACATTTTTATTGGAATAAATGAGATAACCGAAGAAAACAACTTGTAGCCTATTATTTCACTCAGCTAAAGTGATGCTATTCTGGGTAGTGTAAATATCAATTTTAATCATATCAATGCAACATAACGGTTCTGCATATGTACACTGGACCATACTGAAAACATCACACATGCATTGGCAGAACCGCACATCAGCAACATAAATTAAAACTTAAACCCACCTGTGGAGAACAGATACTGATGTGGCAGTCAAGAAGATCATGACGAATTTCAATCTCTTGGCTTCCACTGTGGAAAATGTTCTAAAATTGAGGACACAGCAGAAGAAAACAAGTCAGCTGAAATCCAAGGGCCAGTACAGTGGCTATAGTGCAATTTTAGCCCTAGTATATACAGAAACACAAGAGAGCCAAGTAAAATAATTAGCAATAGCAAAAGATGCAAACAGCTTAACATGGTACAGATATTCATATAACATATGATATATTTACTACAAATGTAACTCTTAATTGAATGCTTACCATTGGAAATTTAAGCTTTTTCAGACCATGTGTCTTCTGATAGTGAAGAACCCGTTTGGTCTTGCTGTCTACAGCAATGATGGTATCATCTTCTTGACATCGAGACTTATGACCTGGAGCAGACTCCTTGAAGATCATTGTCATAACGGAGACATTCTTTTCATTTTTTCGTCGTGTCCTACAAGACCGAGGGGAGTCAATTGGGTATAAAGAAAGACTATACAAAATCTGACAAACAAGAGGAAACAGTTACGTCCACCAGGCTCATTTGTTTAACGAATAGCTAAGTGATCATAATATTTCATCCAGAGACTTCTTAAAGATTGTCAAGGTTTCTGCTTCAACTGAATGTAGTTTGTTCCAAATTCCCATAACTCTTTGAGAAAAAAAGTAATTCCTGGCTTAAGTCCTAAATGTACCTCTCCTTAATTTTCTCTGGTGTTCTCGAGTTCATGATTCATCTTTACATTAGAAGAATTCTGCTGGACCTACTTTATCAGTGCCTTTTAGAATTTTAAAGACCTGGGCCCATTTTAGCAAGTATCTCAAAATTACTTTAAGGAATTGCACTAAAACACACTAAGATAAGACTTTGTGCTACATAAGAAGTATTTAGGAAGTGTCCTACACTTATTCCCAGCTAGAAGTGAGAGTTCATGTTTGATAATAAAAGATGTCATGACTTCAGATAGATAGATAGCACAACACCTGTGATACAAATTGTTACTCATGATGGTGTTTTGTATTTTTCGTATACTGAAACTAAGCTACACCACAAATATAACAATAATATTCAAAGCAGCAGAAGAAGAAGAAGTAGAAGGAAACATAGTAAGGTAGGATATTTCTGTAAGCTGCAAGTAAAAGTTGCCATACTGCAAAAACATCAAGAATAATACTGTAATGAAGACCAACATACACACACCGACCGAATGACAGATGAGCACAAAATTAGGCGTGTTTATTTAACAATAAATTCTCTAGATAATGTTCCTGCATTGTGCCCAATGCTTGCTGTGATAGGCACCAGCTTCCCCACGACCCTGCTCAGGATAAAGTGATTTTAAAAAATGGATGGATAATCCTCAGCCTTATCTTCAGATGAATCACCTTTTTGCTGTTTATAGCTACAGGAAACACCTCGTAAAGTAACAGTTACAGAAACTAGCTACTACTATTCTTGCCCTGTTTTTGAATTTGCATCAGTTCTTCCAGTGTCCTGGTCGTCTTCCACTTTACCATACCCTGCCTCTCTCCATAACCCCTCCTTATCTTCTTTGATGCTCTATGTATCCAAAGCCCTAAGACACTCCACCTGTCTTTGGAAACCCTCCTGGGCTTGCAAGATGTAAGAGGAATGTTCCAGGGATTAGTGGAATGCACAAATTGGTGTACCTCTTAGTCAATTCACTGTCAATTACCCGATCTGCACCCATTATCTTCAGGATAACATGCTCATCACAACAATACAGTTTGTATCTTTTTTGTTTTAACACTTGTGATACCGCTTGCAATTCACATATGTGTGCTCATCCACACTTGGGGTAATGATATTTACATGCGTACTGATTTTCATGAATCTAGCTTGTGTTATTTTTTTATATTGATCTAGCAATTTTAAAAATAGATTCCTACCAGAAATACATATATAAATATTTATTTCTAAAATTGTGTCCCCAAAACATGAGTAAATACAGAAAAAAATCCAGATACAAGTCAAGCAATTTTTTGAAAAAATTCAGGCCATAAACCAAATCTTTATTTATTTAATTTCCTCCTCCTTCATGAAAACTGCTTAAACTGTTCATTACATAAGGGAATGGACTAAGTATAAATTCTTATGTTATGGTATACATCACACTGTGACTGTGTGCTATCAAATGAAACGAAATGCAGCACAGCCACTATTATCTTAAACTCGGTTTAAATATCTGGTATTATACTCTGAATCACTTCCTTAGTGCAGCAAAGAAGTACTGCAAAAACCAATTGACAACAATGCATAAATGGTTAATTTTGTCAGGAAAATAGTGTCTTTTTCTGTAATACAACACAAAATATATACAATTTAACACTCACAACGGGGTTAAAATGCTGCTATATCCTTCAAGTAGTTACTACAACTACTGTATTATTTACATAAACAAGTATTGGCATTCATAAATATTAAAATAAAATGCAACGCTTGAATTTAATATGTGGTAGTGATGGAGAATCCCCCACAAAAATGTAACAGCAAATGGGGGTTTATAATCTTATGGGGATTAACATAGGGTTCATAAAGAATGATATCATCATGAACTATTTAATTTATTTTAGCATGTGCACATTTTAAATTTATTCTTTGACATTTCCTGTTCAGTAACTGAAAAATACTGCCTAAACCCCATACTAAATATAAAAATTCAACCATTTGTATGTTGAATAAGTGACTTCAAAGATAATTCTGGATGTTTCCATTTAAACAAACTATTTAAAGTACTTTTTTCTGTAACAACATTATTTTAAAATCTGGTTTGTCAGTGAGCCAGTCCATTAGGTTTGTAACATTTTTTATCACAAAATTTTATATTTGTATCATTAGCTGGATAATAAATGTTACTAAAGAGTAATATTTAACAGATGAGTCATTTTAATTCAAAATGCAAATGACAGAAACTCATGGTGCTTAAATTTTCCAAATCTTTCCCTAGTGCCGTGTGAAACTGACAAAATTCAGTATCACAATAGTTACCCAATATATCACGATATAACACTATTTATCAATATTTAAATATATGTTAATAAAGGTAATAATATTTTGCTTCCCTAGCATCAGTAAACTCTATCAAAAAGGTATACAGTACACCCCCACAGGTTCAGGGGCGCTCCTGTCTTCGTAGGATAGCAGTAAATCCACTTACAGTCCTCATGTACACAGGCAGACGGCAGACAATCCAGACTCCAACCACGAAACAATCCAGGACAAAACGAATAAGTACAGGTAACCCAACAGAAGGCAGGCAGAGAGACAGGAACTTGAAACACAAATTACAAAAACTTTTTTTTCTTTTGGTCACCGGCCCCATTTTTAAAAGCCACTCTGACATCCTTTGACCCCAACAGGCCCTGAACCCTCAGCAGAAGACCAATCGGAGCCACTGCAGGGACTGCTGGGAGTACAGGTTTCAAATTCTAGTAGAGTACGCTCTCGGATTGGCTACGCTCACCATCCCAAGCCGCGTTTTCCTCTACGGTTGCTTCCTGTTCTCTCTACAATGCAGTATTGCCACGAAAAAAGCCATAAAAAATTGCGGAGGATATTTGCGGTGTCCGCTAAAAATATTATGTAGGTTCTAAGGAAAAATCCGCAGACGACTGAGGGCGTGAACCCGGAACCGCGTCTTTGTGGGGGTCTACTGTATTGCAAACTTTCAAAATTTCACCAGTATTTCAAAATGTAACCAGTCAAAAAACTATAATTGATAAAGTAAATAAAAGCAAATTTTCTTTCTAGAAATAAACTATTCTTTAAAACAATCTTAATATTTGCAGACATTGTAATAAAAGCATTCACCAAATTACACTATAGTTAACTTTTACTGGACACTACTTAAAATATTTAAAATACTGCTTGTAGTGCTGACGTAGAGATCATGTGCTTTTATTAACTCAGTATTCCGAGAACTGTCACAGGTTGGTCTTAAGTGATGTTCACTGCCACGTAAAATGTTTTCATCTATGTAAAATGCCCTTTCTAATGGCCCAATAGTTGCAGTAACATACAAAGATTTCTTTGTAAGGTGATGCACTCAAAGTAAATTAGTTTTATTGATTTTCCACCACTGTAGAGGGTCACATTCACTGTCTGCATCGGCCATTTTCAGACAATTTTGCAGCACTCAGTTTTATGTCTCCTGGCAAGACCAACTTCTGAACTTTTTGTAGCATTCAGGATACACTATTATATACCTTGGGTCTTTAGCGACCCTATGCACATTATATACAAAATGTGTGATGTGTGAAGACGGAAGTCCAAATATCAAATAAACACTTTCACAAAATGTAGAAGTATAACAAAACAAGTGAGTTTTTATTCACGAATATAACCAAAGAAAAAGAAATCAGGTTAGTGTATGGTATGTCATTGGAACGACTTCTTTGGTACTACAGCAGTAAGAGTTGCTGACTTATAATCAACAGATCGCAAGTTTGATCCTCACTGCTTTCCAGAATTAACGTTTTGAGTGGTGAGCTGCTCATATTTTTACTATCCTCTTTAATAAAACCCCTGTGTGCATCCATGTGTCCGTGTGTGTGTGTCTTCTGGTGAAGAGCGCATGCGCGGGGCACTCTTCAACGCATATTACAGACAAGGCGGAAGTACAGGGAAGGGCGGAATGAGTGGCAGAGTCACCGGCCTCTAGCAGATGCTTCAAAGGCCGCCTGACGCATCACACAAGACAGAGAGGGCGGGACCTATAAAATATCGCGCGGCCGATCCAATCAGATTTCGGTAAATGAGGTAAGACCTAAAACATAACGCACGAAAAATCCAATCGGGTACTGAGATGCAGAGACCAGCTTCCCCAAAGAGGTGGGATTAGTGTTTGTTGTTGTGCAAGTGTTCACTCTGAGGATGTCAGATTTGCGATTAAGAAGCTTGGCCCGGTAAAGTGTCAGTCGTTTAAGGGGTTTTCCTAAATATACGAATTTTCATGATATTACAATAGGATGACTTTTAAAAGTAGATTTATTTTCGTGCACATAAAATCCGTTGCTGGGGAGACACCACACATACAATAATCAGCTGCACGCCAGCACAGATTAAAATACTTGCTGGGGAACTGCACAGTACTTGCTGGAGAGACAGCACAGGCACGATTATCAGCTGCACGCCACACATTACATCAGTTGCTGGGGAGACCCTGCTGATTGCCCACTGTTGTGACAGAAAATTAAATGCATATTACAGACATCAAAGCCAGTATTACTGTCAGAGAAAATTACAGGCATTTTATGGAAATACAAACCAGTATTATTGCGAGACAACATTAAAGCCACACAATACAGTGACGCATATTACAGCCGCACACAAGCCAGTATTACTGTAAGAGAAAATATTACGGACATACAAGCCTATATTACTGTGACTATCTACTAACAACATGCCACCCAAAAAAAAGGATACATCAAGTAGGACAAAAGACACAGACAATCAAATCCTATATAAGCAACATCTCCTGGAAGAATGGTCAGCTCAGCAAGTAAACATCAACAAAAGAAAGGCTCAAAGACAAAGACAAAGAAAAATACGAGCAAATAGATCGATTTAAGAAAAAAAAAATGAGCGTCAGAAAAACACTAAAAGAGAAACACTCAGAAGAGCAAATAGATCTATAGAAGAACAGGAAAATTAGCATAAATTTTTTTTTTTAAAAGTTAAAGACAAAGACGAGCAAATAGATCTATTGAAGAAGAGGAAAATGAGCATCAGAAAAATGCCAAAACACACAGAGCTAAGAGAGCAAGTCTTACTGCGGATGAACGAAAATCACCGCGTCAGCAACAAGCTAAAATAAAGAGGGGCAGGATAAGAGATCTTCAAACAGACACAACACATCAATCAACAGCCACAGAGGAGAGGATAAATATAATATTAATTATAGTTACTGAATTGTCATATACGTTTCTATTTTATTTTTATTATTATTTTACTTTAGGCTTCTTGCAAAAATATTAAGGTCCCTTGCCATTTAATATAGACTGTTCCTACTAATGTTTATGCACTACTGTTCTAGCGCCCGTTATTGTAACGGGCTTAATGTCTAGTTATACAATAAAAATATACATTTGAATTGAGGCTATAACACACAGTATAAATGTATGGTACTTGTATTCAGTTTTATTTTATTCAGTGCTATGGTGAACTCAGATGAGGATGAGGGTTCTATATCGGAGAAAGAGAACAAAAGCCTTCCTTGCAAGAAACATCCACTCACATATAAGAACAACGCAGCTGCACCAGGCATAAAGGCGAAAGATGGCACCATTTGGATACAGCAACGGGTCTGGTGTCATCCTGCCAGTCAGTCTGCCAAACACCTGTCTTCGAAACAGCACGACTTACACAGCTTGCCAAGGTATCCTGTTTGTGATGATGTTTTGTGATGGTCTTTATAAGAAAACATTTATACATTACTTATATAAAAGCCAGAACGAATGTTATCAACCTTAATTTATTTACCTAACAGCGTAAAGTCACAAGTAGACTGCAGAGCTTCCTCTGTTTAATTGACACGGGCATGCTCACAAAGTACATAAGTGCTGAAGTGACTTTAGCTGCAGGTGTAAGCTCCTGTCGCACTACGCAACTATGTTTGATCTTATTCAGGAAAAGATCCCAGTCGCCCCACAAGAGAAAGACTTTCCAAGACTAAGGTCATAAAGCTTATGGAACAGTTTCTGGACAAAGGTAGAACCTCTAAGCAGCTCCAGATTTGAGCTCTGGCTCTCTATAATTTCCTGCTCATAACACTGATGTAAAGTACTGCTCTGTACTGCCTCACTCTGTGTTGTTTGCTTGTCTCCCTGCTGCCTTTTTGAGACTCTCTGACTCATCATCTACAAAGACACAGGTTCTTTAAAGGGCTTGTGGTCAATCTCTTACCTCTCTAAACTCATAAATACCTACAAAATATGCAACAAGATAGAAATGCTAATGAAATAAACATATATAGATTCAAAGGAATCGCAAAAAAACATGTTTTGATCAAACGCGGTCTTTAAACACAGCACTCAAAAGGTGCATGTTAGAATACAGACACTTTACTGCATAGAACTTTAAAGTGATATTGAGCAGAGGCCATGTGTTTTTATAAAGAAGTATCTAATTGCTTTTCCCTTTACAAAGTGTTTACTCTCCGAGTTATGAGATTTGTAAGCACTTGCTTATTAGTTTACAGTTCTTATTAATACAGTGCTTACACAGTATATAGTTCAGATGTGTGCATAGACGACACATTTCTTCTGAATGCAAAATAACCGATTGATTTATTATCTGAGTGGGTTTTTTACCTGCATTCTTCATATTTTTGTGGGACTGCTACAAAACAGTACTATCAAATTGACCAAAAAATAAGGTTTGAATAATCCAATTAAAAATAAGTAAATATTCCAATACATCCTAATTTAAGTTAATGATTATCATTCAGGGGCAACTGGGCGACAGACAACTCGGCGACATCCTTTACCAGTCAGGTAATAGTTAGGCTCAAAGAGATTTTTTAATGATATTTAAATGACAACGTAGGGCGCCAGAAAATCCACAGAATCACCTGCTTTATGAAGAGTCCCAATACGTTGAGAGTAAAGATATTCCTTAAGCCATACTCACAGGTCACCATATAAAGCGTATAAGGACAATACATTATAGATGAAACGTCGACGACTAAGCGAAGAAAAAAGAACAGCACGGTGAAAAGAGACTCAAAAGCGTTGGAGAGAAAAAAATGCAAAAAAGAAGAATAATCTAGGTGCAAATTCAGAAAATAAGGAAAGTAATAATCAGCCTGGAACAATTGGAATTGAAAAAAAAGCACGTCCAACCGGGCTCAGAATTAAAAGACAAAGAAGAACTTCATAAAGACGTTCAAAAATGTTGGCGCTATACACATGCAGAGCAGGTTAGGGATTATGAAAGCCATGGAATTCAAAAGGCTAAAAAAAAAAACGGTGAGATACAAATGCACAGAAAGTTAAATAATATGAAAGCAGGAAAATTAGAAAGTATCAAAAAAAAAGAAAGTAAATATCGCAGTAGCGCAAACAAACGGAAATTATTACTTGAAAAAAGAGAAAATAATCACCACGGACCAGGTATCGTTGGAAAAAAAGCAGGAGAAAGTAAGGTCAGAAAAAAAAAAAAAAAAACAAAGAGTTGAAAACAAAGTAAAACGTCATAAAGAGGTTAAAAAACAAGGGGGCCAAACACATGCAGAACAGGTTATAGATAATGAAAACAGTGGAATTCAAAAGACTCAAAAAAAACATAGGCGCAAAACACAGGCAGAGCAAGATACAGAATATGAAAGCAGAAAAAAACGAAGTGTCAAAACAAAGAAAGTAAACATCGCATTAGCACAAAGAGAAATTATTACTCAGAGAAATAACAAAAAGGCGAATGGAGATCGAATATATGGACATAGGTGGTATGTCAGAAGTATGTACATATTGTAAGGCTTTGAAGTTTAAGTCAGAGAATTAAAAAAACGGAGTTTACCTCACATGCATTTATTGGTCACTTTGTAAAAAAAATTATTAACTGGTGATGATGTAGATCGTTTTGTCTGTGCTGATATTCCAAACAGAGAAACCTATCCTGAATTATGTTACAAAGTCATTAAACACATGTCTCACGGACCTCATTTAAAAGATTCAGCATGTTGGGACTCGAAAGATTCCAAATATTGTTTTTAACAAAGTTCTGAAATAAAAGTGAAACTAATGAAATAGCAACAATTCAAAGAAAAAAAAATCTTAAAAGTGTTTATCCGGAAAACCAAACACGGGGGTTGGCGAGCGAAGTCCCCTAGTTTATATAAAGGATTAGCAATTTTGGTTGCAGAAGATAATGTAAGATAGAGTTTGTTCCATCTGCATAATAAAGTTCGTTCGTCAATTATAAAAATTTATTTTCAACATTTTAAATCACTTAAATATAATTATAAATTCTCTTTGAACCTAACTATTACCTAACTGGTAAAGGATGTCACTGAGTTGTCTTTCGCCGAGTTGTCTTTTTGCCGAGTTGACTGTTGCCCAGTTGCCACTGAACCAATGATTATATGCATTATACATGTACATTTTTTTCTTTATATTTTATTACTAAAGGAATGACCACACAGCAAGAACAAATTCTAGCAACTAAAAAAAAAAACCCTAGCAGTACTCAAGCAACTGCTATGTAAATATATGTCACTATACATTTGCAGCTCAGGGTCACCAGCTGAGTTCTACAAGACCCACACAACACTAGCATAAACCCTCTGTGATTTGCAGAGGTGCCACAAGTGAAAAAGAATAAATAAGTACTTAATGTAGCACAGCGTGGTGTCAGCACACATCTTGCGTAAGAGCTTACGTTCTTTTTCACAGCTGCTTTTATGGCTGACTGTCCTAACAAGGATCACGGGGAATACAGGTCAGTTAGTAAGACCACAAAAGGTTGGGATATGGGAGGTAAAAAAAGCAGGCAAGAGGCAGGCTGATCAAAGGTGGGCTTGTTTTATTATTCTGGAGGTGTCCAATGGAGAGCAGCAGGGTTCAGTTAATATCACAGCATTCAGAATAAAAAGCCAATAAACAGCTGTGGGCTTACCCAGAAAAGCAGCTTCTGTGTGGCTTACTGGATCATCACAGTGTCAAGTCAGGATACACAATCTCATCTACGTTTTTCTCCTTTATAGATGCAGAAATACTTTAATGCAGGGGGCCTGGATATTTTTATTACACCTCATTGTTTTAGGGATTATGTGTGAAACCAGCACCCATGTAAGACAGACACTATCTGTAGGACACGGTGTGTTGGCTCTTATAAAGCAGGGATTTTAAGTACATGCCATATTAATAGAGATGTTTCTTTTCCTTCAAAGCATTGAAACACTAAATTAATTTTGTTTAGTATTAATAGATGGAGAAACTTATGTCAACACTAGGGAATCCATTCCCTGTAATTCCCGGGAAAACGGGAATGGCCAAGCTCGCATATACAGCGTGTAAAAGTGTAAAACTCAATCAAGAAATAGCAGAGTTATAGTTGAAAATAATTAAGGTGGCACCATTGCTGCAGCTTCCACTTCATCAGACAACAGCTTTGAACAGCAACTTGAAATTGCAATGTGTCAGTCTGTTGCATCCGCATTATCTGTGCCAAGAAACTTGCCATCACAGAATGATGACAAGAAACTCCTTACTGCAAAGCAGCAGCACTACCACTGCACCACCTGTGAGGACATTGTGCTTTCTACGCTCTTATTACTGCAACTAAAGACACATGTACTTATATGACAGCATGAACTGCTTGTAGATAAGGTTAGTCTTTTATTTGTGTCAACATATTGCAGTAGTTTTATTAAAAATAAGTGTCGGTCGTTCTAAAACCGTTTACATGTGAGATGCCCGTGCACCGTGTCATTCCCGGGAATGAAATGCGGAATTCCCGGGAATGGATAAACCCGTCGGGGAATGGATTTCCTAGTCAACACTACTGTAGGCAAGCCAAGCAGCCACTTCGTTTGAGTCTTGCCTCGGTGTTTACTTGTAACAAATGTTAAGTGCTGCCAATCCTCCCATATCCCAAATTTCTCTACATATGTGACTGTGGATGTGTGTGCGGTCCCCCCTCCTCAGCATCCCTGAACTGAATTGGCTACAAAACAAGATGGATAAGCTCATTACAATCACATAATAAATGTAAAACCTCTGTTCAGACATTGGAACCACACAGGACACTATTAAAATTGATTAATCTATTTTTTCATCTCCTCTTACAAATCCGTGACAGTATAAGTTACACAATTACACCTCATTTGATCGGTAATGTCATTTCACTCTCAAAGCAAGCACTAATCTGTTTCTGAACTAATTCCATAATGGGGTTAAAGTGGCAATAATGTGAGACTCTGTGTGTATGTTTTACTTTTTTTTTCCAGTAACAAGTACAATTCCTGCACTCAAATGCTTGAATTTCTCCTGCACTGTTGTTTTTCTTTTCAACATGTGTTGATGTGGTGCTGTAGCATTACTTCTGTGAGACATTTTTATACAGTATGCAGTTTTTCCTCAGATTTTTCTGTGCTTTCCGAAGTAGTTTGTTTACTTGCAGTCATGCATGAGTGCATTACCAACATTCTCAATAATACTGATACTGTAAAAGAGCTGGTAACTGTTTTCACAACTTTGGTACCAAATTAGTACTGAAATATCAGTTCTTGTGACATCCCTAATGCACACTAGTAAACACTTGACTGTCTCAACTTTTTTGAAGCGTGTTATAGTCAGATTTGATATGAGTGTGTATTTTCAAAAAACAATTAAATTCACAAGGTAAAACATCAGTAATGTGTAGCTGTAGTGTTTTCAATATAGTACAGGGTGAACAGAATTTACAAATCACTCCTTTTAGTTCTTATTAGCATTTGCAATGCTACCCTAACTTATCTGGAATTGGGTTGTAGTTCCACATTTCATGTTCACACAACATTTCCAAGACAAGCCTTTTTATCTATGTTTAGGTTGCATCTACACTAATGCAAGCACCTATTAGTACGATGTATAGCACAGCCTATGAGCAGTACAGCCCATCTGTGAGGCTAATTTTAAATGCAGTGTACAAGTATGTTCTTCATATTAGAATAGAATGACTGAAAACAAGTAAAGAAAATAGCTACTGAACTTATGCCACAACTATGGGGTACAAGTTATAAGGAAATATTTACAGCAGGTAGTTTAATATTCACAGCTTAAGTTAATGAACACTCTGGGATGGGCAGTATTGCTTAAATCATATTAGGAATTTACAGGGGATATTTTTGTTGATACTTTAAAATACTGAAGTCACACATCAGTAGCAATGCTGATCAGGCCTGCTTAGTGGAAGACAAAGCATAATTATCAGGAAGTACAGGAAAAGACTTCCAATATAGAAAGTCTTCTCTAAATGCTTTCTAATTAAGCTTACATAAATAGGACTTCTTAAATGAAGACTAAAAGACTCACCTGTGTTCATTAAGAGCTTGTGTGATATCAATATTTGATACAACATCTCCATAGACAAGCAGAAAATCAGAACGAACAAGAGCTTTAGCATCAACATCACGTAGCACATCGCCCAGAGACCTATACATATCAGATGTAATAATATGCACTGTGTTGGGGGAGGTAGGCCGACACCATTTTGATTTCCTGTTTAAAACAAAAATGTAAAAAAACACATAAACAGTAGGTCTAGGCTTGAGGCAACTAAAGTACAATTAAAATTCATTAAAAAAAATTGTTTCTCAAACTAACGCTACCTTTACAACTTAAACAGTAAGTAAACATTAAAGGAAACACAATGTGATTTTTAGCTTTAGATAGATAGATAGATAGATAGATACTTTATTAATCCCGATCTTTATCAAGTTAAATTACGACAGAAGAAAAACTCATTCAGCATCACAAATATTGTACAGTTAGGTCCATAAATATTTGGACAGAGACAACTTTTTTCTAATTTTGGTCCTGCACATTACCACAATGAATTTTAAATGAAACAACTCCGATGCAGTTGAAGTGCAGACTTTCAGCTTTAATTCAGTGGGGTGAACAAAACGATTGCATAAAAATGTGAGGCAACTAAAGCATTTTTTTAACACAATCCCTTCATTTCTGGGGCTCAAAAGTAATTGGACAATTGACTCAAAGGCTATTTCATGGGCAGGTGTGGGCAAGTCTGTCGTTATGTCATTATCAATTATGCAGATAAAAGGCCTGGAGTTGATTTGAGGTGCAGTGCTTGCATGTGGAAGATTTTGCTGTGAACAGACAACATGCAGTCAAAGGAGCTCTCCATGCAGCTGAAAGAAGCCATCCTTAAGCTGCGAAAACAGAAAACACCCATCAGAGAAATTGCTACAATATTACGAGTGGCAAAATCTACAGTTTGGTACATCCTGACAAAGAAAGCAAGCACTGGTGAACTCAGCAACACAAAAAGACCTGGACGTCTACGGAAGACAACAGTGGTGGATGATCGCAGAATCATTTCCATGGTGAAGAGAAACCCCTTCACAACAGCCAACCAAGTGAATAACACTCCCCAGGGGGTAGGCGTATCGATATCCAAGTCTACCATAAAGAGAAGACTGCATGAAAGTAAATACAGAGGGTGCAATGCAAGGTGCAAGCCACTCATAAGCCTCAAGAATAGAAAGGCTAGATTGGACTTTGCTAAAGAACATCTAAAGAAAGCCAGCACAGTTCTGGAAAAACATTCTTTGGACAGATGAAACCAAGATCAACCTCTACCAGAATGATGGCAAGAAAAAAGTATGGAGAAGGCGTGGAACAGCTCATTATCCAAAGCATACCACATCATCTGTAAAACATGGTGGAGGCAGTGTGATGGCTTGGGCGTGCATGGCTGCCTGTGGCACTGGGACACTAGTGTTTATTGATGATGTGACACAGGACAGAAGCAGCAGAATGAATTCTGAGGTGTTCAGAGACATACTGTCTGCTCAAATCCAGCTAAATGCAGTCAAACTGATTGGGCGGTGTTGCATGATACAGATGGACAATGACCCAAAACATACAGCCAAAGCAACCCAGGAGTTTATTAAAGCAAAGAAGTGGAAAATTCTTGAATGGCCAAGTCAGTCACCTGATCTTAACCAAATTGAGCATGCATTTCACTTGTTGAAGACTAAACTTCAGACAGAAAGGCCCATAAACAAACAGCAACTGAAAGCTGCTGCTGTAAAGGCCTGGCAGAACATTAAAAAGGAGGAAACCCAGCATCTGGTGATGTCCATGAGTTCAAGACTTCGGGCTGTCATTGCCAGCAAAGGGTTTTCAACCAAGTATTAGAAATGAACATTTTATTTCCAGTTATTTAATTTGTCCAATTACTTTTGAGCCCCTGAAATGAAGGGATTGTGTTAAAAAAATGCTTTAGTTGCCTCACATTTTTATTCAATCGTTTTGTTCACCCCACTGAATTAAAGCTGAAAGTCTGCACTTCAACTGCATCTGAGTTGTTTCATTTAAAATTCATTGTGGTAATGTACAGAACCAAAATTACAAAAAAGTTGTCTCTGTCCAAATATTTATGGACCTAACTGTACATGCAAATATTTTAAAAACATTCTAATATGGAGTCAAAGATATGTGGAAGGAGGTAAGCAATGCTGAAAGCATGCCACACAGCTTGAAAAAATATCTATAATGTATTAAATAAAGCAGAGCTAGTAAGTTTGCATGCTGAAGAATATACTTAAAATTGTTTTTTTATCCATTAATCCATCCATCCATTTTCCAACCCGCTGAATCTGAACACAGGGTCTCTGGGGTCTGCTGGAGCCAATCCCAGCCAACACAGGGCACAAGGCAGGAACCAATCCCGGGCAGGGTGCCGACCCACCCAGGACTTGTTTTTTTTATTTTATTACTAATTACTCATTATATTCCGTATCTAAAGCATGAACACCAGAAAAACAAATCTGAAAAACTAATGTTTCTAAACAGAATTATAAAAAAAGTCATGCACCAATATACTGTAAATCCAAATGAGTTAATGCAATTTGTATTTACGGTAAGGGCCATAGAAAACAGTATGTTAATAATACCAACACCAGCCGCAGTAGTACGTTTTTCATTATTATCGATATTATTTCACAGTGTCTCGCAAGTTTTCTGACTCTTGGAGGGGCCCTTAAGATATGTTTTGATCAGCGCCGCATCACATGGCTAATGCAGTCAGCCCGAAATTTCCTCCCTTACACCAGTGTTTCTGAATCTTTAAGGTCCTATGACCCAGTTTTGCCTTTTTAAGTTCACAGACAAACCACTAGCAGCAACTGTAAACCACCTGCTTGCTGAAACGAGCATGACTTGATGATATAAGCTCACTTAGAAACAGGGAAACATTTCTTGCAGTGCTACCAATTGCTAAGGGGATCCACCACAATCCACTCATGAACGAATAAGAGCATTTCGAGAACCATCGGCGGCAACCTGGGTTGCGACCCAGTTGTTGATAAACACTGGCTCAGCTGACTCTCCACAACACACTTGCAAACCAACAACGGAAATCCATGCCCCACCAGTGGGGCGACAGTGCTTGAGAAACACTGCCTTACACATACGCAGCATTTGGATGTAGACTCGAACATCAGTATACGCTACTTTGTAACGGCTGTTAAAGTATGCATACTGGTGACCCACACTAAACTCACAGAGCCTTAGCTAAAATGACCTGTACACTTTGTGGCTAACATACAGCCAAATGGCCAGTCCTAAATGAATCAGTAAGTGAGCACATTACCATATCAGTTACATGTATTTACAGTATTGTCTGTTCAATCCAGGCTGATAAAGAGGACTTTATAGAATCAGTGCTTTTTTACTGAGCAGAGACTAAATGACTCCATCTCATCAAAAATAATAATAATGCACATTAAGCTGAAGATATAAAAAGGGTACTAAACAACCATCACAGACCAAGCTACTTTCAGATTACAATGGCCAGAAGATCTGATGAGCAACCATGCAGTTTGAAAGCAAATGCAAAAATAAGAGCAGGACAGAGTATTGTACAGTAGCTTATTTGCAGTAAACATTTTTCCTTTAAGAAATAGTATTTCACTACTCCTGTCCTTGTAAATGAAAGAACAAAAACAGTAACTCCTTTCATCTAAGGAAAAAAAAAAAAAGACTTATTGTTCAGAATGGTTAAATGCTCCTTAAAATGAATTTGACCTTGGGTTGAGCGATAAGAACTTTAATTGATACTTCAATTATTTTGAACAAAACTGCAGCATTCAATATTGTGAAATTTTTGAGATCCTGACAACTCCTGAACTGCTCTGTGCGCCCAAACTTTGTTAACATAGGCAGGGACTGCCTGACTGCCACAACTTCAGGTTCAGAGGATCACCATGTATCATGTATGTCTCACGCTGGTTGATGTGGAAAACCGGCCGCTGACTTGGCAAAGTGTTCACTTGCTGTTTTCTTACTTGTGCATGAAGTCCATCTACTCATTTAATCTAAGAAAGGAGCGACTGCAAGATGACGACAGACTCACTGCATACATGCTGGGGTTTCTAAGAGTGCTGAAGTGACAGCTCCTGTTTGGATAATTATTTTTATGACAATAAAACTGATCTTTTTTAAGAAATCTGGACTGACCTTCTTCTCTCTTTGCTAGTCTGTGACCTAAACATTACAATATATCTTAATATCTTCTCAAAATGCCTTAAAGACTGAAAATCAGTACAATATATACCATAAACCTAGTATATTTTCTCATTAATAATATGAAATATTAGCAAAGGAAAGGTTTTTGCCCCAAAATGTAACAATTTCAAGAATTTTCATAGAAAGTATGTTTTTTCAACCATTTTTATGTTATGCCTCCCTTATTTTATTTTGAGCTTCCATTGTATGTTAATTCATTACCTCACAAATCACAGGTTGTAATATTCGTTTGTTTTTTATGGTTTACATCACTTTAATGGTTCCAAAATATGCATCTGCATAAATGTGCATTTGTTGTCTCTGGTCAGTGAGTCACAGAATAAGGCACAGCGTACAACAGTATATCTAATCCTTATATTGCCTATTTTCTAAACATAAAGAAATCCAGTTATTCAGGCTGATGACATTTATTTGTAAATAAATAATGACTTTTCTCAGTTCAAGTTAAAACAATTTTGAAAAATTAAAACAATTAGTCATAGAATACTGTAATATGTTTCATTGATAGCAAGGATTGGCTAATTAAGAAATTGTTAAGATCTGAAATAGAGGCCTTCCTATAAACAATTTGGAGAAAGTTATGCAATTTTTTTTTTTTTAAATTAATTTTTCAAGTCCTCTTAAACCAAAACAACACATAACCACCACCCCTACCCAAAAGTCTTGGCATCTAATTTTTCATATACTGTATTTATTTCAAGACTCTTGTAGTTCTAAAATTATCCACCAGATGATGAACTGTTTCTTATCAAAAACTAGTATGATAGATGAACGGGCTTACTGTGTCATTGTTCTTTTTAAAGGCTAAGCTTGCTATATTCAAATATGACCTTATTTTGCCACTTGAAATTCTGTTCTATGCTGAAGCATTTTTAATAAAGTTTATAAATACCTTGTCTGTTCATGCAATTTATAATGGGGCTTTAGGGTATATGGGTCCATAGGTAATAGAAAAGCCCTTAAAATCGACTGAATATGGCCATTTTCCAAGGTAAAAATATTATCAAGGATTGATCCTGAGACCTTGATCTTGAGATTACATACACATTGCAAAAGAAGCATATCTATATTGTTTCTAAGAAGGAAAAACTAATCACAAAGCAAAATTTTAGGAGGAGATCCGCTGTGCACTTTTCTCTGTGAATTGCCTTTCTCTGTAGCATCTTTCTGGGCCAAGGGGGTGGATTCATCTTGAAACGTCATCACCAAGAGCTCATTACTGAATTCTAATCTGCATATATGAATTGATTTCTCTGTTCTTTAGACAACTAGGCAATAGTAAAAGAAAAAGTCACACTTACAATCACTTATAAGCTTCAGTAAAGCAAAAAAATATTTCAGAATTTCAGTGTACTCTTGGCTGCTTCGCACTTCTGCCCACTCATGCACGCCATCCAGCTCCACCTCACTTCACACACTTGAGGTCAGAGGCAACAAGTATGCAACTCTTTCCCCCAGCTATGCATCAAGATTGAATGACTCTAGCAGCTAGAAGATGCATCCGAGGTGATCTTGAAGTTCACTCAAAGTACTATATCCACTTATTCCACAGAAATAACTTCAACTTGAAAAACACTGAAATTATTCTTTAAGTATGTGGAAGTGTGATCTCCATCTACATAATGTTTCTCGGATGTCTTTTTCAAGGAAAAAACTCTGTTTCTTCTCTTTCAATATAGAGAACATTCCTTTATAAAATGTGTGTAAGATTTTCCTGAAACGGGCATCTCACTACTGGCTTTTCATTTTTTTTCCTTTAAATAATACCATCCATTGTCACATCACTCCAGGCAAGTAAAGCTAGTGTATCAATTAATAAACAGTGAAGGTTAAAAGAGAAGGCTGACAAAGCTTGTTCAGTAATTGGGCAAACATGCGATATACTGAAGAAGAGGCAAAAGGGTTTACCTGTAAAACACTGTATGTTTAAGTCTTTAATTTTTTTTCTGGTGAAATTGAATGTGGAGCAATGCATTACACATAGGGGTGGGCGGTATGACCAAAATTCTATATCACGGTATTTTTCTAAATTATCCCGGTTTCACGGTATTCAACGGTATTTTTTTCCCCATGCATGAGTGGATGTTAACCACATTTTCCACTGCAATTACTGGCTAAGAATAACCTATTCCACTGTCAAGAGTATTGTACATTGTACATAAAAAAAACATTTTAATGTGTACACAAGTATTAATACAGTTTTGCATTGCCCCATAAAGTGATAGTTTTCAAGGAGGTGGCACTAATGGAGAAGGTATCACATTGCATGACAGATGCAGTCAAAATATAGAACCTTTTTATTGAACAAATTTTGCAAAAACAAACTATAATTTTGACAACATATTTTCAACCATACAAAGAGGCATTTAGACTTAGTAAAATATCCAGAAGTGCTTGTCAAAAATTGTATTGCACCGAATATGTCTTAGAAAAGGAATAAATAGTAAATGTTTTTTGTAAACCAACTACACTTTCTGTTAATGTTAACAATCTCTGTCCACTGACACGTTAAAGTGACTTTTTAAACAACTTTATCATCATTAAACTGCATAATATTTAAACTAATAAATAATAACAATAAAATAAATAATAGTATTATTACTGATAGTTGCACTATTACTTCAAGACTTCAAGCCCAGATGCATTACACAGTATTCACCAAATTAAAATAAAATACAACAAGTGCAACTTGGTGATGACATCTTTACCAACTGAACCATCATTTAGGCAAACTGCATTAATATGGACCTTGCTTCAAGCTAAGCTATACTGGGAAGAAAAAAACAAACTATATGTCGAGAACAAAGTCAACATTTCCACTTTATTCTCGCTGTTTATGTCGAGATTAAAGTCGACATTTCCACTTTATTCTCATAGTTTACTTCATAAATAAAGTAGAATGTCGTAAACTAAACATCTTCCTAAAATCAATGTTTAATCAATTACTTAATTTACCCCGTCATAAATTAATGCAGCACATTAAATGCTTTGTGTTACGTTCCCCAACCCAGTGGTTAATCACTACGCTTCTTAAACTGACTTCCTCCGCACTAAGAGAAGACAGCGATCACCATACAGAATCCATTCACTTCATGATATTCCTGCTTTCTGAAAATTTAGAATGCTAAGATAAATACTTGATATCATTTTCATGATGAAATGCATTAAAGCAGGTATTATACATGCACGGTAGTGAGGCGGTAGTGCTGCTCCCTCGCAGTAAGGGGTCCCCAGGTGTATGTTCAGTGTAGAGAACTTTATGGCAGGTGTGATGAGGCTCCAAAAAACTGGATGTAGGAATAGCTATCGCACAGGTTTAACTTAAATATTGTGTAAATGTTGGGTTTGTGATCTGCTGGTCAGAGACACGAACACAGAATTCAATGCATGTTCTTCTGAGCGGCCTATCTTTATTGCATGCATGCTGTCTCTATCTGACGTAGGCTACCAAAACCCCAGTTCCTATCCTTCCTTTTTCTTTCACCACATAACCAATCACCACATGATAAACGTCTTTGTGAAATTAAAACTAGTTATAAACTTAGCCCACGGAGTGTTCAGAACTTTAAAAATCCATATCATAAAAAAAATAAAAAACGGTTTTCGGTATGAACCGGTATACCGCCCAGCACTAATTACACACTTAATATATTTAGCTATTTTTTTCCAAAAGATAATAAGAATGATAAGCTAATGTTTCAATGCTTTTTGTGAAGATCAAACAGCAAATCATCCACATTGTTCTGCAGAACCGCTGAACAGCAATTCACATGTGCAAAATGACATGGGACATTAACAAAGGCATATCCCACCATCCGCTGTCAGAATTAATTTTGTACTTATAAGGTCGGGGGGATGGGTCATGCTTGTGTGCTACTGAACTAAACTGATATAAGTTAAAGAGAGGTTAGACTATAAAGGACCTATAACTATTAGTGACCCTGTTTAAAAAATTAAAAAAAAAAAAAATCATTACTTACTGTAAGTGCTCTTTAATCTTATTGGACATCCAACAACAAAATACAAAGGTCTCCTGTACACCAGTAGCTGTAAGGAACTCCAGGGTATAATCAATCATTGCCACATTAGCCAAAGGAAGAAGTGCCTGGGAAATAGAGGTAAAAAATTAAATTACAGTTTCCGGCTTCCTTCTGTAAAACATTATATGGTAAATACTGAAAATTTTCTTTCCAAGGTTTTAAGACCATAGAGAGAAAACTAGCAGACCACACCCCTCCACCCTAAAATAATAGAACAAAAATGTATGGGATTCATAAACTTTGAGTGATAGGGTATTTCAGCACAGACTTTAAAAGAATGGTGTACCTGTATTGATCATCACAGGTTTCTTAATTTATCTTATTATGTGAACTTTTCCAAAAAATTACTTTTTCTTGAAACAAATGATGAATCAACAGTATCAATGCCATGTGATCCAGTAAAATCTGATTATTCAGGAGACTTCTTTTGAAACAACTCTTTAAAGCTGCTTTTCTAACACAACTTTTCAAATTACCTATGTAAATGCAGGAAACATTAGCTGAATAATCAGTTCAGTAAAAGTTACATTTTCTGAAAATCCTCCCTTTCTTTAACATCATTTATGTCAGAATTAATGTAAAACTGATTTTATTGTTTTGCTCTCAAATTATCTCACTCAAGTAATCAAATATGGCCTATTTTGAATACAGAAAATTAGATTTAAAACATACAAGGACCTAACTGCTGCTAACATCGTCATCCGTCATTTTATCGTACTTTGAACAAAAAACAATTAATATAAAGTGAACTGATTACTCAGCATCATATTTATAATAAGTCTTAGAATTTTGAAAGAGAAATGACTGCTCTGCATTACCTGGAGAAGCAGGCAAAAAAGAAGCTCTGCGAGGGGAAGTCGGAAGAAAAAATCTGATACACACACATATTATATATATTTATACATACACACACACACGCATAAAAAAATTCTGATAAAAAAATATAAATATAATAAATGGTACTAATAATAATGTGGCTGGCATTAAAATTTTGGGAAATTTCAAATGCTGACTGGATTTAAGAACCCCTGAGTGAATAGGAATTGACAAGTTACATTGATCTTCATCTGCTCTTGCCATTTACTTAGTTATTAATAAAAAGTCATGAACAATGAATATCAACCCTATGAACATATGTGACAGCAAATACCAGGAGGGTATTCCACAAAGCATGCTCATTAAATCAAGAGTTAGCCAAGCAAGTGCTGCCTGAATAAGACCTGTCCTACAATCGAGGATCAAATTGTTCCACAGACACAAAGTTATATTCTTCGACCCAACACACACTAACGCAATTCATGATCATTTGTGCACTTGTGATATTTAAGCAGTTACAAGAAACGACGGCTGTAAATATCTGTCATGATTCAAAAACTACAGAGCAGAGTACAACATCTACAAATTTAGTACATTTAAAGGATAAGGTGGGAATTTTTTAAGCTGACATTATTTCATCTCAATCATGGTATATATTAATTTGCCACATAAAATTGTGTTTTAAAGGGTAGAATTTTTAAAAATGTAAAAAACCTGGCCAGTTCTTACATTTTAATATGAGGGTGATGGGGCAGGGGTCCAAGCCCTTAAAATGTACACAAAGCATCAATTTTTCAAGCCAAGAGTGTTTTGGTGTACTCATTTGCTTCTGGACATTACACACATTGCAAAACAACACATATGTGCCATTTTAGGAAGAAAAACACAAAATGCCAACATTTTTGAGAGATTATGCCTTTTTAAAAGGAGACTGACAGTACACTTCACCTCATTGCCTGCCGCTGAGCATGACTTCACTTTGAAAAGTCATCTCCAAGCACTGTTACTGATGTTACTGAATGTTGATGGCTACATGTGAACTGCTGTCTTTGTTCCATAGACAACTATACAATGAACACTGGAAATACATTTTACACTTGCAATCACACACAGCCTTCCACTACATGTGACAATATTAAATAAAAGTGGATTTACAATTGCTACAAGGAACTACCTCATCATATAATGGTCTTTAGTAAATGTCAACCAAGAAGAAACTGTGAAGAGTACTAATTATATTTAATTATCCAAAAATGTTGTCCTTGGTTCTTTTATTTACTGTATTCTTAGCAAGGGGTGCTCACAATCATCAATAAAATTCAGTAACTGTTTCGTGGTGCATCAATTTATTTCATTGTGGTTTGGCTGCATTGCATAACCATCCTTTTTCATGTACATTATTTTTTTTATTTAATGTTCACACATCACAGAAAGCACATACTAGTGGTGAGTGTTGATTGGCCCTGTGAACTTCATGTTGACATGCAGGTGGCTTGGGCTTTCTCAAAAAATCTAAAGCTGTGATAAAAATGCAATGCAGTGTGAGTAGTTACTGTTAAGTGTACGCTTCACCAACATGCACTATGCTTCCACTCAGCAGGAATAATGCTACATAGGCTATGTAAAATAACAAACCAAAATGTAATAGTCGGAAAGTAGGCTCCATTTACGAAAACAAATTATCATGTGATTTGAGTGCATATCAGTACTTAAATCAGTATCTGCATGGGATACTGTATGTCTGCCAAAATTGCTTATAAAAAATATGATTCACTCGAAAATAACAGGATTCCAGTGTGCATGTAGTGTACCACTGGCCATAATGATAGATCTGCCACTGTATCAGACACTTGGCACACTTGAGCTGTGCATCATTTGTGACAAGTCATAACAGAAATAACTTTTGAAGACACAGAACTGCACAGACAAATGAATGAAAATATAATAATAATGCATTTTATTTATAGGGCACTTTACATTAATAGTAAATCTCAAAGTGCTACATAAAAAAATTTAAACAAAGGCAAAGCAAGATAAAAACAGACATAAAAAGATAATAATTAGTAGCATTCTTGTTATTAAGCTTTCCTAAATATAAAAGTCTTTAACTGTTTTTTAAAACAGCCCACAATCTGCTGTGTTCTCAGGCTCTCTGGTAGGGCATTCCAGAGTCGTGGAGCAGCAGCTGCAAAGACTCAGTCACCCACTGTACGAAGTTTGGTCACAGGGGGGCGAAGGCGGTAGGTATTTGCAAAATGGAGGTTTCTTGTAGTAGATTGTAATATAAGGAGTTCCTTAAGATACTGTGGAGCATTTCCATGGATACACTTGTGAGTAAACAGAGTTTGTACTCAATACGGAGGTGAATAGGGAGCCAATGAAGTGACCGAAGGATTGGTGAAATGTGTTCATATTTCCGCACCCTCATCAGGATTCTTGCAGCACTATTTTGAATTTGTGGGAGCTTTTGAAGGCTCTTGCTGGGGATCATGATGAGGAGTGCATTACAATAATCCAGCCTGGATGAGACAAAGGCATGAACCAGTTTTTCAGCATCACAGAGGGAGAGATAGGGACAGAGTTTGGCTATGTTTCAGAGATGAAGGAATGCAATTTTACAAAGGTGATGGACATGTGTATCAAATGAC
Organism: Erpetoichthys calabaricus; assembly: GCF_900747795.2. Classification (NCBI taxonomy): domain Eukaryota; kingdom Metazoa; phylum Chordata; class Cladistia; order Polypteriformes; family Polypteridae; genus Erpetoichthys; species Erpetoichthys calabaricus. The sequence continues at coordinate 177,419,289 of NC_041395.2, forward strand.
AGATGGGAGTCTAACTTGACACCTAGATTTGTAACAGAACAGGAGAGGGTAATGGTACGGTAGGAAAATCCAATTTACAGAGGAATGAAGTTGATGGTGGGGTGGGGGGGCGGGGGGTGCTAATTAAAAGAGCTTCAGTTTTAGTGCTGTTCAGCTTGAGGAAGTTCTTGGACATCCAGGCCTCAATCTCATCCAAGCAAGAGAAAAGAATTGATGGAAGTGTAAAAGAAGTCGAATCCAGTCTCACATAAAGCTGCGTATCATCTGCATAGCAATGGAATGAAACTCCATGCTTGCGGATCATGTGACCCAGGGGTAGCATATAGATATTAAAAAAGCTCGGCCCAAGGACTGATCCTTGTGGGACCCCACAGGTGACAGTGTGGGTACGAGATTTAGCATCCCCCAAGGCCACATACTCAGCCCTATCTGTAACACAGGACTGGAACCACTCCAAAGCAATGCCAGAAAGTCCAATTATATCGTGAAGATGACGAAGGAGAACATTATGATCTACCGTATATGCAACCTGAAGCTATGGAAATTTGGCAAATTGGTTGTGCACCTGTGGGAAATTTCAAAACTCTACCCACAATGGCCACTGCAAGCAAACACGTAAACTGGAAAAGATGTATCCTGACCTCAAGAAAATACTACCAAGAAAATGTGATAAAATGTATTACTTCCAGTAAACTTTTGTTATCACAAGCAGGACTCATAAATGAGGAAAGGTCCACTTTCTTAAAACAAATGGTTGTATTTAGTAAGTTTTAAGGTTTTTGTTTTCACGACTGAACCCCAGCCACATCACCTCCATTTTAAATCAGAAGAACATGCAGGTCTTTATAAAATTTTAAAAAAATTGCTTCGCTTTGATGATTTTCCTGCACCTGATTAGGATGTTTCCTGGACACGGCCACTGGGGAGGTGTTTTAAGTATGTCTAACCAAGGGGAAATCTTGGGGCAGAACTAAGAGACAACTGAGAGATATAATCAGCAGTCATGTTGATGCTGTGGTATCTCAGCAGAGGAGTTGAAGGAGGGTGCAGGGGAAAAAGGACTTCTGGACATCTTTCCTCAGGGAGCTGCCCCTGCAGCAGAAAATGGATGGATGGGTGACTTTGCTTCAGAGCCATTTTTCTATTTCTGTAGTATTATAACGTTCTGCCATAATGAGAATATCATGGGCCGCCACTTGGTTTTCAAGTTACGGACACGCGTATATAGAAGCGTGTCATGAGCACGAGGCGGCTATGCAGTGTCCACAACGGATGTGGCCATCCGCCATGCATAAGATACTTTATTGACATGGCCAGGCGAAGGGGCCACTGATTCTTTCTCTGCCCAGGGCCGCCACGAGCCTAGAGCCGCCCCTGCTAAGGCTACACTACTGACTGGGCTGCTGAGACTGGCCACTGGGAAGAACTGACCATCACGAGTAGTAATAGCCCACATATTTTCATGCTCTAGTTTCATGTAATTTTGTGCTAGTATTGTAACGAACAGTTAGTGCAGACTACAGCTGAAGATCTGAAGTGGACGCGAGAAGTTGGTGAGTTGTTTACTAACATATTTTTGTGATTTTGAGTTTGTAAAATTATTGTGGGTCAGGTGGCTTTTTGCATATCGGCTTATTTTACAATATAAACTTTGAAGTAAACTTAGTAAAGTAAAATTTGATTGTTGTAGGATTTGTTTTCCAACTTGAATTACTGAGCAATGAATTCAGTGAGCATTTTCGTGATTTCAGTTCACACAAACAGGGCATTGCGCTGTTCTCTTACAACATTGAGAATGCGCCTGAGAATATCCAAATGGAATTAATTGAAGTGCAGTCAGATTCTATTCTGAAGGCAAAATACAACGAAGTTGGTGTGCCAGGCTTGTATGCTTACCTGCCACCCTCGTATGTGCAGATCCGTAAGTTGGCATCGAGAGTACTGTCAATGTTTGGAAGCACTTACCTTTGTGAGCAATTGTTTTCGTTAATGAAAGTTACCAAAACCCCACATCGCTCAAGACTTACCGTTGAGCACCTTTCATCCCTCATAAAAGTTGCAGCTGCACAAGATTTCAGCCCGATATTGACGAACAGGTCAAGAGATGCCAAGTGTCGGGACAAAAGAAATAAATCTCACACTGTAAGGCTCCTATATAAGCAATGAATATACAGTAATATAATGAATATAATATAATAAGGACCTAGCTAAGAGGCTAAGACTCTAATTCTACTGTTGTATGGTGACTGTATGGAAATAAATTGCTTTTCTTTAAACTTTAAGTGTTACATTTTTTAAAGTTTTCAGTATTGGAAAGAAAGCTACAGTAACTTGTGCGGCCCGCTGACGCACGTATGGCAGTCGAAGCGGCCCACCAATGGTAGCGAGTTTGACATGCCTGTTGTAGAAGACTTATAAAGACAGTGTGTCATCTGCAAATTTTAGGATAAGTTTGTCCTTAGTAACTCCTGCAGCCACTTCTGTACAAGACAAATGATATTATTGTTCTGAATTTGTGAACTGCATGTGAATTAAACGTTAACAGCATTATTGAAATTTTTTTATTAATTTGAATTGCTCAGTTTATTTGTAAATGTACTACTTTGTGAATGTCACACTTTAAAACATGTGAAAATTAAACACAGGAGAATAGTTCAGAAGTACTAGAATTCTGCATCTAGGTAAGGGGTACTTTGAATGTCCGTTTTACTGACGAGTTTGCCGTGATCAGAATAACTGATTGATCAATACAACCGACACATGTTAATGTTATTTCAAACACTTTTGTCTACTAATGTTATGGAATGATATGTATTTTGAAAAGTCAACCTCTAATGTCTTTGTTGGTGCCGATACTCGCACATGACTGTAGTCTATTGCGCCGATGATGTTTGAGAGGCCTAACGAACATGATCTATAGTTACTGTTAAAACTTTAATCATCCTTAACTTGGTACGGTGCAGGCAAAGAGATGGAACTCAGCAGCCTCGGCTATCAAGCACGACATGCCATAATCCTCTTTGGTAGCACTGAAACCGACAAAAATCAATCCGGTTTGTCGATTTAAACTAAGCGTGCTTCGTGGACTACCCCATAGTTCTAATCTGAAAACATCAGCCTGTAATGGTTACTTAACTCCAAATCCACCCATAAAATTGTCTGCTTAGCCAAACGGACACTACATCTAGAAACCATCATCAAACCTAAAGATAGGCTTACAAGCCCGATTCAACGAATGTAACAAGTTAGATGATTTGTTGTAATAAGCCACATGTTCACTAGTTCCCTCGCCTTTGCATGCTGTCAACCAGCATATTAGTATTCTCAACGCAACTAACCCTCGGTTGGTCCTTGGATATCGGAAAAAACCTGCGGTTGAAGCTGTCAGCGATGAGAACCGCTTGCAGAGTCTGTTCCTCTTCTTCCTGACCGCCTATACCCCGCTTTGACGCAGCTCCCACACCGGGAGTTGGACGGCTGGACTTAGCCGCTCTAGCAGCCATATTCACACACTATGTGTTACTGTGCGTGTGCGCGGAGATTCGTCAAATGAGCATGCGTACTAGCACGACCTGCTACGGCATGAGAGAAGGGACTAATTCTAAAGAGAGAACTAGAAGCTCAGGATTCGAATCTTTTGTAGCATTCAAATTTTGCTGAACTGGAAATTGAGACGATTTCTGACAATGTGAAACAAAAAGAACTCAGCCCCATTCTTCTGAATTTAAAATTTTACTGACCAAATATTTTATACCAGCTGCAATTTATTTTAAAGTAAAATAATTGGGAAGAGAAAATTACGATACAAAAATTATTTATAAAAGCAGGATAACGTTGACAGGAATTGTGTTGATATTACATTTGCAAAGTAATTAAACATCAGATCTTTCGGAAAAATGTGGTTTAGTGTATAATTCAACTGACACGCTGGATTACAAATAAATGACATCCATAATCAAGATGTGTTTACTTAAATGTAATTTTCAGCGTAGCAGAATCAAGAAAATTAAACCCTTAAACTCATTTGGTCAATTTTTTTAACATGAGTTTCATTCTTCTAAACAAAATTATATATCATCTTCTAAATGTTATTAATAACTAAATAACTGACATCAAATGGTAATGCTGAATGGGTAAGAGTTGAAATGCTCTGCTTTAGTTACCAGAATTCTGCATTGTATGGTCAAATCTCTCCGGATCCGTAAGTTCAATTATCTTTACATCTTCTCAATAATAGGGTCAACCATTATTTACTTTACTGAGGGGAAAAACAATTCCCACATGTAAACTCACAATCGAAAAACTTCACTCTTATTAAATTTCATCAGCAAACCTGATCCTTTGAAAAAATGTTCAACAGCAAGAGTGTCAAACTCAGATTCTAGAGAGCTACAGAATTTTTTTCCAGCCAGTTTCTTCATATAGTATCCAAATACTGCTGATACCTGAACATCAATTATTGCCTTAATTTGAATTACTTGCTTGAAAGATTTACAATCCAGCTGCAAAGTGAGGTAACAGATGACCTGCTAACTCAGAATCCCCAAACTCAGTTCCTAATGGGCTGCCATTTTTGCCGCACCCAGCTTAATTAGAAGCCACTTCTCATTGGTAAAGAATCACATTATTTAGTTGGATGGCTTATTAATATTCTCCATTCACCCATCTTCCATCTTCACAACCCGCTTATCTAGGACAGGGTCACAGGGCAGCTGGAGCATATCCCACCAATCACTGGACACAAGGCAGGACCAACACCTGACAGGGTGCCAGTCCATCACAGGGTGAACAAACACACACTTGGACAATTTAGCAACACTAGTCCACCTGACTATCATGTCTTTGAACTGTGGAAGGAAACCGGAGCACCCAGAGGAAACCCACGTGAACACAAGGAAAACATGTAAACGCTGCACAGGGGCACCTGGGACACATACCACAGTCTTCATGCTGTAAAGCGTTAATGTTCTCATTCTGCCATTCAAGACATTTCTCTTTTCAAATACAATTAAAGGGACAAACTCCACAGAGCACATTCTAATGAATGTAAATGTCAAATTTCTGCTTTTTCAAATGCAGGATAAAAGAATTACATGTTTAGTTTTAACAGTGACCAGGAATTTTATTAAAGGACACTGCAGATGCAGACAAATAATCCAAATAAGATGCTGTGTTTTTATAGAAGTGAAGTACTATCATGAACCAAAAAGTGCCTCAAATAAAAACTAAGTGGAAAGCTCAAATCAAATGTAAATTTGGTGCTGACTATTTAAGCAATATTGCTGTGTAAACTATTTCTGACATTGTTTAATCATTAACTGTGTTGTGTTGATGTAGAATAATTATTGTCCTTGAAGATGTTCATTTAACTCTTCTTGATTTACAAAAAAACAAAGTTAAACTGATTATTGTTGTTCTTTCTTCTGTTTATTGCTGCAGGCCTTCTTTTGCAGTATTTGTTATGACATTATTAAAACTTTACTCAAAGAAAAAAGAAGACATATTTTCTGTTTGCCTATAATTTATTTGTTTTAGGAAACTATACTGGCTTCTTGAAAAATTAAATGGATGAAAATACTTGAAAAGAATTGTTTTTATTTTTGAAAACTTAATTACAATGGAATCCCATGGAACAATTAACAAAGTAGAAGCCTTATTTAGTAATATGCAGAACATTAAAATATTATGCTAACATTTTAACTTATAAGGCCTGAAATGAATGTGATAAAATAAAACTAATCATAACATAGTGCAAAATACTGATGAGGTTATAAATCTACAAAAGATATGGTGACAAAATATTATATTTTACACTTTCCTTTATCAGCATCTCATTACCTCATTACTCTTCACCTAATTTCTTGCATATGATAGATATTTATAACCTGGTAGAAGTATTTTTTTTCTTCTTTAACTTTATGAGCACACCTTTCAGCAGACCCAGACATATGAATGAACACTTGCTCCATTATGTCTTACTGTGCAAACACAAAATCGGAAGTGGACATTTCCACAAAAAGGGTGAGAAAATCCAGGACTTGGTTTGAGACATATGAAGAGAGGGTAAAATAGTTATTAATATTACATTTATATATTTCTTTTCTTGCTACTCAAAGCCCTTCACAGAGAGAGGGGAACCACTTCAAACACCACCAATTAGTAGCACCCACCTGGATGATGCAACGGCATCATTATTGTTTCAGTATGCTTACCACACTAATAGATGGCCTCACCAGCACCTCTTCCAGCAGTAACCCTAGCTTTTCACAGTTGGTCTCTCCTGACCATACTTAGCTTCAGGTGGATGACCTGTTCTAAAATGCAGGTGGTGTGGCTCCTGGCTATGGTAGAGAGAGATTTTTCACACAACTCCTGAAAATATACGGAGTCTCTCCAAATACTTCAATTTGCATGATTTACTGAGTGAAGACAAAACCAAGAATTTCAAAATCCTAGTGACACCTGGCAAATAACAAATTTAACTAAACACCTAACTCACCTGACTATTTTTAAAATACATTGATCTGATGTGGAATTTCCATTGAGTCTTTTCTTGATCAAAAGATATCAAATGCAAACATGCTTCATTATTCAGTACTTTGTTCTGAGCGTGCTTTATTGGCACAGTACCACCTCCTGGCAAGGTGTAGGATTATAAACCAAATATGTTAGATCAATAGTTATATAAAAATAATGTTTTTATTATAGGAAAACAATTTTACTAAAATAGAAATAAAGACAAAAACAAAGTTATTGGATGCTCCTCCTGGGTCATACTATACAATTATTTTGCTAAGGAGCTTGGAGAGCAGATTGCTCTCTTTCTCTTTCCAGTGACCTGCCATTTATACTTTTTTTCCTGGAGAGGTCACATTTCAGGAAACAGTTCCTCCTGATAGCTCTTGGGGATGTTACACCCATTAACCACCAAACGCAAGAATTCATGGGCTCATATTCATTGGGCATTCAAAGTAAAATCTCTGCCATACATTTGCTGCAAGTCCGACACCAGTTAATGCAGTTTCCCTGGCAAGAGAGTCAATTGACTATGTGCAGGCCTTTTTTAGGGGTCTAGAAATTAATCCTTGAGATTCTGGTCATGACCTCCGGGAATATCCATCAGACATTTTTAAATATTGTCATGCACATGCGACTAGGGGACAATTTAAGGGCTCTGGTGATGGTAATCCTCTGCTGCTCCAGGGGTTGGAACTGTGTTAAAATGCCTTCTTTTGCTTCTTCTGCAGACTGGAAGATTGGCAGCTTTTCTGTCACTGACATCACTTCCAGTGTCTGTTCATTTGGATCCACCTCTTCCCGCTGGAAACCGTCATAACCGGAAGAACAACCATCTTGGACAGACAGAACCAGACTCCTGTCTGAAAAGATGTTTTCTTCAGTACTTGTTACTTGCGTTTTTTTACTTTTTGAAATTTCAGTTATACAGGGTTTGCTTAGTGGTGGCCCAACACTCCTTGTTGTCTCTGCTTTATTATTACTATTTATGTATACATATATGAGAAGGTATATTTGTTGTGCATGTGTATTTTCACATGTGTCTGATTAGTAATTTTAGAAAATTCTTCAGCATCTTTGTTTTCATTTCTTAAAAAAATAAGTCTCCCAAAGTGGGTCTCAGGCTTTATGGTTCTCTCATTGCTATTAATTTTTAAGTAAATGCTAAAATGTTAATCTAAAAAAATTGAAAACACACCCATTGACACTTGTAGCTTCCCAGACTTCAATAAAAATAATATTCTTTCTTTTCTCTTCAGGTTTTTGACCTACTTTCAACTGGACATTTTGTTATTACTATTGCTTTATTCATTGCACTTAACAATATAGTCACAACATCACAACAGGTCATCACCTTCTCCACGTTTCCTCAATTGTGTGACGCTTCCCAATGCTATTACCTCGCCGTCTCCTGCATCTTCTGTAAATATTTAGGAGGAGGAGTGCTACCCCCAGCAGGCCAAAGACTCCAGTGAGCACCTTCCATACAGTCACTGAGGACTCCTGATGCTGCAAATAGGACCTGTAATCAGAGATGATGAGCAGGTATTTCTGTCCATCTTGTGGTGGACGAAGCCTCAGCATTCGATTGGAATCCAATATGAGTTCCCCAAAACCGGTTAGGGTGCTCCCCACCTTAAGCATTTCTTCTTTCTCTTCAAGCCACCATGGCTTCTGTCCATTCAACTCCAGCACAAAATAATCTGTGAAAGCCATCTTAGCCTTTCGGATGTAACAGTATACTGGCTCCAAGGAGAGGACTGAAGCACTCAGTGGGGAATCTACATGCACTGATATCCCAGGGTCGTAACCAGACACAGGAACAAGACTGAATGGCACTGTGTGGATCACCTCCTTGCGGTTCTGTTTTTTGGAGTCCCTACAAGAAGAAAGGATCTTTAGGCTATTGCCTGAGCTCATCTTGTGTGAAAATAGCAATTGGCCTAATGATATTTTTAAGTGCGATTATAGAAATGTAATACCAGTATCTGCAATTCTTAAATAATACATTATACTATTAATATTAAGAAAGTGAGTAAAGAGAAAACATTGTGGTTTCAAGGACTTTAAAACAAGATGAATATATCATCATGTGGTGATCTGTCCTAGTGGTGAAACCTGAAATATGTTATGGTGGAGAAAAATCAATCCAAGAAAAACAATGGACTTTAAACAAAACTCAGTTGAATAAAGTATGAGAATGGTTTCTTGATTCTAAATCTGGGAGGACTTGTATAATATAGCCTAATTAACATTATCTTAATTCAGTTAGGGGTTCCAGATAACCTAAATCAATCCCAGTATCATTGGGCACAGAGAATCTGTCCTGGACAAGCATCCAGTCCATTGCAGGGCCTCATTATTCACATACCTAAAAGAGCCATTTTAGAGTTTACAATTAACCTAGGCACTATGTGTTTAAAAGGAGATAACATGGTTGAGTGTACATTGTCCTGCCTTACCTCTCTGCTCATCACATGTGAAGCCCATTATATTCATGAAGTAGCAGGAGATTCTACAAGATCTTAAAATGCAATTTTCTCCCTACTAATCTAGAGGATTTGACTTTAAATCATAAGCAGGTACAGATAGAAATGTCAGGTATCCCATACTTCATTGCAGAGTGAACACATTGGCTTACTTGCAGTATCTGTACTCATTCAACAACTTCAGCTGTTGTCCAGTACTGAAAGAACCTGAAGATAAATACATTGTATTGAAACTGTTGGGATTGTTTACATTCCGCTTCTTTGGTACAAATGTCATTATAAAATATGCTTTGTTTTAAATTCTTCAAAAGACCGCCATTTTCATGTATTATGGCTCACTTTATTTTTACGTGAAGGCTGTCAATCATAGTCATATTGTCATAAGGAAATGTATTTGATTGGTCACAAGTTTAAGAATGCTTGATCTGCATATTATCATGCCTGAACTGAAAAAACTGGCTTGTTTTAAAAAGGACAAATAAAAAAGGAATTGGAGAAAAAGGAGTGAGACAAAAGTCAGATGAATGATCATCAAAACCAAAATCACTAGGCAAAAATCAAAGTCTAAATACCATTTGCAAGAGGTCAAGAGTCAAAAAGTAAAACAAGGCATGAAGTGATGCATATCTGTCTTGAAATACAAATATTTAAGGTACTGTAATGTGCCGCATGTTTTATACTTTCAGTGTCACGCTTCACCTTTTGTGCATCCATCCAGCTTTAAATGAAAATGTCTATGAAATCTCTGGAGAAGTCAGTGGCACATGTGTTCTGCCACACAACTTCCCTTTAATCTAGAATTAAAAAATCTTGAAGAATCACATATTCTAAATTCTTATGTACTTCTATAGGGGTGAGGGTAACTATAGTGATGGATGGCCAGAAGCATTACCCGGCCAGGACGCCGGCTGAGTGGAAGAACCAAGGGAGAGACTGTATCCAGGACTTTATCTCCCCCAAGACATTAGAGGACAGCCCTCTGGGTTGCTACAGCACCATGGATCCTCGCATGGCATGTTGGGACTTGTAGTCTGGAACAGCCCTGTTGGGCTCCGTGGGTGCCTCCAGGGGTTGCTGAAGGTGCTGCTGGGTCCTTGGAGCAGCAGGAGTCCTCTTCCGCCCCACCCAGAAGTGCAGCCGGAAGAAGGTCGAGAAACACCCGGAGCACTTCTGGGTGTGCTGTAAAAGGAGCCGCCTCACCATCAATCAGGGAGCCAGAGTCGGGTGGTGGAGGACAAAGCTTGTGAGGAGGAATGGAGGCAAGGAAGAGAGAGAGAAGAAGAAGAAAGGACTGTATTTATTTTTATTGGTGCTTTGCACTGTGCTATGTAGTGGGGAGCGAAGAAAAAAAATGCTTCACCACTGAAGTATAAACTTGTGTGCTGTGCTTGAATTGTGCATATGGCCTGTCTGTGTCGGGGTTGAGGGAGCTGTACACCCCCTGGTGGACCACAGTGACAACTTGTGTTTGATAATAAAACACAAAAATAGGCCCTAGCATGTGTTTGTTGTGTGTGTTCACCCTGTGATGGACTAGCAGCTTATTTGGAGTTTGTTCCTTCAGACCTCTGCTTGCTAGGATAGGTTCCAACCTTCCCACGCAATCCTGGTCTGGATCAAGCAGGTTAGAAAATGACATAACAATTCCCATTAGGTATTTTATTACAAATGTAGTCAAAAAGAAATAATTTAAAATTGTTCAGAGGTCAACCCCTATGGGGTTGATTTGTTTCGGACCTTTTTCTTTTTTTTTTTCTTTTTTTCTTTTTGTAAAACTCGAGTTATGTATATGGAGTGTTATTTGATTTTAACAAATTCAATAAAATTAAACAAAATAAATAAATAAAATTGTTCATAGGTGTTATCCAATTAAATTACAGTGATCCCTCGCTATATCGCGCTTCGCCTTTCGCGGCTTCACTCCATTGCGGATTTTATATGTAAGCATATTTAAATATATATCGCGGATTTTTCGCTGCTTCGCGGGTTTCTGCGGACAATAGGTCTTTTAATTTCTGGTACATGCTTCCTCAGTTGGTTTGCCCAGTTGATTTCATACAAGGGACGCTATTGGCAGATGGCTGAGAAGCTATCCAGCTTACTTTCTCTCTCCCTCTCTCTCTCTCTCTCTCTCTCTCTCTCTTGCGCTGACGTAGGGGGGTGTGAGCAGGGGGGCTGTGTGCAGCTGCTTCCTGAAGGACAGGCTGCACGGAGCTTCTCATACTTAAAAGCTCAAAGGGCACGTATTGATTTTTTTTTGATTGCTTGCTTTGCACTCCTTTGAAAAGGAAGATATGTTTGCATTCTTTTAATTGTGAGACAGAACTGTCATCTCTGTCTTGTCATGGAGCACAGTTTAAACTTTTGAAAAAGAGACAAATGTTTGTTTGCAGTGTTTGAATAACGTTCCTGTCTCTCTACAACCTCCTGTGTTTCTGCGCAAATCTGTGACCCAAGCATGACATTCTAAAAATAACCATATAAACATATGGTTTCTACTTCGCGGATTTTCCTATTTCGCGGGTGGCTCTGGAACGCAACCCCCGCGATGGAGGAGGGATTACTGTATTACCTTTTAAGTTTAGACATGAGAAGGATGATTTGAGTTCTTTAAGAACTGCCTAAAGAGAGAAATGTGGTGCATATCCTAGTTAGCTGTAAGAATTCTAATTTTTTTTTCAACTGATTAGCAAAGTTTTGTTTTTAAGGATTTAAAGTGATTTGAGGTTTAAGGATTTGACATTCTATTGAATTATACAAGATAAAACATGGGAATTAATATTTATTACACATTTAATAATTATTTTGGGAAAAGTTCATAAGAATGCATCCTCTTCTAGGATCTTTGTGGTGGATTTCAAATTTTATTTAAAGTCTATGAAAGGTTTGAAAAATGCAAAAGCAAAAGAAAGCTTAAAATGTGTAAAAATATAATTTAATTTCTTAAATGTTAATTTGTCACCACTGGATGTAATTAATGTAGATTCCAAATTTTTGTGAAATTTCTATTTGTATTGGTTCTCTTTTGTATGTAAGTTTAAGTAAAGCTTTCAAACATTCCTTATAATTAATAAAAATGAAAAAAAACAATGTTACAGCCATCAAAATTATTAACAAACTAATATAGGCCAACACTGATCACTAGGTTTAAATACACTAGAAGAAAAAAAATGAATGAGAGAGAGAGAGGTTGGGAGCATGTGCTGATGTAGCATGTTACCACACATGATGAACCACCTGTATTGGGACCTGAATGCAGTGGATGACACCTCAGCACCATATTGAAATAGTGTGAAGAGTACCAATCCTCTCTTAAGCATCCGGCGCCGCCGTGAGTGGCAGCCTTTTCAGCAGCTCAGTGTATGACTGTATATGTATGTGTACTTTTCTACTTTTATTTTTCTATTTTTATTTATTGATCACTCCTACCACTTTATTTTATGTGGATTCCTTCCCTGGACACACTTACTTTTACAACGTGGGCATGGATTTTAACACGCCGAGACTCGCCTATTCAAGTACTCAACTTCGGGCGCTGAGAACAAATGCCAGTGCCGGTGTGGTTCCATATTTACCCGACGAGGTAAGAAGGCGATATCGTGGCAGCAGAGCCGGCACTAAGCTAAAAAAGAAGCGGCTTGCGAGAAAGTGGCGTTTCAAGCCTTCGGTGCCTTCTGTGATTCTGGGGAATGTAAACTCAATCTCAAATAAGATCGACGAACTGGCTGCGCTGGTGAAAAATGTAAGGACCTACAGAGAATGCAGTTTGTTGTGTTTCTGCGAAACGTGGCTAAATAACACCATCCCAGATGCCAACGTGGAGCTACCCGGGTTTAGCACAGTTAGAGCGGACAGAGATGCAAGTACCTGTGGTAAGCACAAAGGAGGAGGACTCGCTCTCTATGTTAATACACGGTGGTGTCACTCTGGACATGTTAACGTCAAAATCTCCACTTGCTGCAGGGATATCGAACTGTTGGCCGTAAGTTTACGTCCCTACTATTTGCCCAGAGAGTTTGGACATGTCATTGTTGTTATTGTATACATTCCTCCTCGGGCAGACGTGGAGTCAGCGAGTGACATCATCCATTCCGCTGTTGCTAAGTTACAAACGCAGCACCCTGAGGCGCTTGTGCTAATCGCTGGAGACTTTAACCATGTGACGCTGGACAAAACATTACCTGCATTCTCCCAGTATGTGGACTGTAACACCCGGGGAAATAAGACTATTGATTTACTGTATGCAAACGTTAAAGACGCATACAGCGCCACCCCGCTGCCTGCGCTTGGGAAAGGAGATCATAACCTGGTTCAGCTTCAGCCTCACTATAAACCAAAAGTTAGAGTCCTACCTGTAACCACACGATCATTCAGGAAGTGGACCCCGGAGGCTGAGAATACTCTGAGAGAACTTTTTGGAACTACAGACTGGGATATCCTGCAGGGATCTCATAATGAGAACATTGAGGAAGTTGTTGACTGCACTACTGACTACATCAACTTCTGTATGGACATTGTAGTTCCAGTAAGAACAGTACGCTGCTATGCTAACAACAAGCCATGGATTACAAGTGACATCAAGGGCTTTTTGAATCAGAAGAAAAGGGCTTTTAAAGACGGTGATCAGCATGAGCTCAAGCGCGTGCAGAAGGAACTCCGAGTCCAACTCAGGGCGGCGAAGGAGCAGTACAGGAGAAAGCTGGAGCAGAAGTTGCAGAATAACAGCATGAAGGAAGTGTGGGATGGGATGAAGATCATCACTGGCTGCAGCTCGAAGCGGGGGTACCACCATTGAGAGAGACGTGAAGAGAGCAAACCAAATGAACAACTTTTTTAACAGGTTTGACCACCCTAACCCACTCTCACTCTCACCTCGGAGTACTGCACCCTCCACACATCCTTCTGCTGATACCAGCATAGGAAAAACATCCCCACCCATAATAACAACAGCGCAAGTGAGCAGAGAGCTGAGGAGACTTCGTGCCAGCAAAGCAGCGGGTCCAGATGGAGTATCGCCACGACTGCTGAAGGTCTGTGCATCGGAGCTGGGGGGGGCCTCTACAGCGCATCTTCAACCTGAGCCTGGAACAGGGGAGAGTCCCGAGGCTTTGGAAAACATCTTGTATCACCCCAGTCCCAAAGGTATCACGTCCTAGTGAGCTGAATGACTTTCGGCCTGTTGCTCTGACATCACATGTGATGAAGACCATGGAGAGGCTGCTGCTTCACCACCTTAGGCCACAGGTTCAACACGCCCTTGACCCTCTGCAGTTTGCATATCAGGAGAAGGTGGGAGCGGAAGATGCCATCATCTATATGCTACACCGATCCCTCTCTCACTTGGACAGAGGCAGTGGTGCTGTAAGAATTATGTTTCTAGACTTCTCTAGCGCCTTCAACACAATCCAACCTCTGCTCCTTAGGGACAAGCTGACAGAGATGGGATTAGATTCATACCTAGTGGCATGGATCGTGGACTATCTTAAAGACAGACCTCAGTATGTGCGTCTTGGGAACTGCACGTCTGACATTGTGGTCAGCAACACAGGAGCGCCACAAGGCACTGTACTTTCTCCGGTCCTGTTCAGCCTATATACATCGGACTTCCAATACAACTCGGAGTCCTGCCATGTGCAAAAGTTCGCTGATGACACTGCTATCGTGGGCTGTATCAGGAATGGGCTGGAGGAGGAGTATAGGGACCTAATCAATGACTTTGTTAAATGGTCCGACTCAAACCACCTACACCTGAACACCAGCAAAACCAAGGAGCTGGTGGTGGATTTTAGGAGGCCCAGACCCCTCATAGACCCAGTGATCATCAAAGGTGACTGTGTGCAGATGGTGCAGACCTATAAATATCTGGGAGTGCAGCTGGATGATAAATTAGACTGGATTGCCAATACTGATGCGCTGTGCAAGAAAGGACAAAGCCGGTTATACTTCCTTAGAAGGCTGGCTTCCTTCAACATCTGCATTAAGATGCTGCAGATGTTCTATCAAACAGTTGTGGCGAGCGCCCTCTTCTACGCAGTGGTGTGCTGGGGAGGCAGCATTAAGAGGAAAGACGCCTCACGCCTGGACAAACTGGTGAGGAAGGCAGGCTCTATTGTTGGCATGGAGCTGGACAGTTTAACATCTGTGGCAGAGCAAAGGGCACTCAGCAGGCTCCTATCAATTATGGAGAATCCACTGCATCCACTAAATAATGTCATCTCCAGACAGAAGAGCAGCTTCAGCGACAGACTGCTGTCACTGTCCTGCTCCACAGACAGATTGAGGAGATCGTTCCTCCCCCAAACTATGCGACTCTTTAATTCCACCAGGGGGGGTAAACGTTAATATTTAACATTATACATAGTTATTGTCTGTTTTTTTCACCTGTATTATTATCATTCTTTAATTTAATATTATTTATTGTATCAGTATGCTGCTGCTGAAGAATGTGAATTTCCCATTGGGATTAATAAAGTATCTATCTATCTATCTATCTATCTATCTATCTATCTATCTATCTATCTATCTATCTATCTATCCTGCCACCAACCCCCAAGTTTTCCCCGTAAGTTGGAGGACCTACAGTACTTGCAGAGCTGGATGCAGATTAGCTTAATACCCAGGACGAAGCAATCACAGGTTTAGGGCCTTGTTGAAGGGGCCAATGGAGTAGTCTCTCTTCTACTGAATTCAAACCAGCAACCTTACAATTACAGATCCCTAGCCTCAAAGCCACCACTCTGCCCCAATCACTACATTTAAATACACTAGAAGAAAAAAATGAATAAAATTAGAACAAATTCTACACAAAATAAAATGAATAAATCAGCTGTTCTACCTTACAGAGGCTTCGGTCTTACAATCAAACTGACCTTTCAAGGTCTCAAAATACTTCCCAGATCACCTAGGTTCAGCATTCAAAATCTCAGCTTGGATGACTCCCCTGAGGTTTAGACCCCTGGGCCTGGACCCAACAGGCCCATTCAGAGGTCCATCTCTAGTTTATCGGCTGGAACCCTTAGGTGAACATCTCTCGCAGACAGCTACATCTTCTGCCTAACTTAAAAGTCTACATCAAGTCTGTGTTTAAAACTTGAAAACCTATTGGCTGTCAACAGGTTGTCTGGAAGTTGTTATGATCAGTTACTTTATTACATTTTTTTGGGTTTGGGCTGTTATCAAAGCTCTACATATATTTTTATCATTCTCACACAACTTTGTTTTTTTCTTCCATGGGTGCCACCATATTCAAGATTTTATGATGACAATTGCTTTGCCATTGCTAGGTAGGGCAAGATCAACTGGAAGTGTGGGGCACATGACATCACTGGGTCAAAGTATAAAGGCCAGCATCGTGCACTTCCTGGTTGTCTTGAGTTTGCAGATATGATATGAAAAGACTTGTCAGTGCATTTTTTTCTCTACTTGTTTTTTTTTTTGTGGATAACAAAGGTGTGTGTTTTCCTTACAGAGAAACAGGGATTTAGATTTGGCTTCTTGACTAAATTTCATCTCCCAAACTTTGTTCAAAAAAAGAAAATATCTTTATCTTCGGATGGTAAAGCAGAGCCAAAGACAATAAGTTGTTAACATTTTGTAAAACTTCAGAAAGAGTTGGCACAGAAGAGGAAGTGGATTAGATTTCAAAATGTATTCACTTTTAAAAGGGAAACATCCCAGTAGCAGTAGTTAAAAACACATTTTTGTAAAGCTCAGAAAAGGGTAACAAATTCAATCAAAAAAGGGTAACAAATTCAACCAATCAGACTGAGACTATTTGACATTGACAACTAGTAGCCATTGATTTCTGAATGCTATCCACATGTTACATTGAAATGGACATCTAAATTGGCACATAAATATTTCCATAACCAGAAAGTAAATTGGTAACCTCCCTTAGTCTAGAACTCTTGCTTTTCTGAACCCATGTAGATGTAACTACATGTAGACTTTGATAAATATAACAGTAAATTCTTTATTTGAAGGATCTTTATTGACAAAAAACTAGTCTTTTGCAAAATCATTCAGTCTCTCCCCGAGATGTTGTAGATGGACAAAGAAATTATGAAAAACAGGAAGAGATTATGAAAACCAATAGGTAGCCCAGAAAAAGACATATTTTGAAAGCAATTACACATGCTAAGATCTACTCTTTTTAACATCTATAAGTAAAGAAGGTCATCAAAAATGGTATTAAGTGAATTTCTTTGGTTTGTTAATATCTGCATGACCGGGGAGTAAAGAATCAAGAGGATACTCACAATATTTCACTCCAGGGTGACTTGGAAATGAAAGTAACTCTTGTTAGGGTACACAGAGGTGAAGTAACAGGAGATGATGTAATCTTATCTAATACATCTACTCAATTACCCAGATCTACATAAGAAATTGATTTCTCTGATGCTATAATTAATTCAGGAGAAACAGTTTAATCATTTGTTTCAAACTGTTGCAAGAGAGTGATAAGAAATTAGAATACTAATGCGGTTAAAAAAGCAAAACTCAGCATTGAGACATTTGGCTGTTGTGAGGTTAGATTTATGATATATATATATTTTATAATAGTTGGAGGTTCAGTGTCCTGCAACTAGTGTTGCCACACTTTTAAAAGCATTTTTATGGCAAAAACATATATTTCCTATATCATAGACTTTTCAATAGTAGTTAGTTTCCTTAAAATGAATGCAAATGTTGGAATTATTGGTATCAGGTAAATGTTGAGATAGAATGTTCCAGACTCTAATATTGGAGACATCCACAACTACAGTGTGGGAATTGAATTGAATCTGGATATCTCAGAATTGGAAGAGAAGTAAAGGCCTTTTTAAGCTCAGCAAAAGCCTCCTGAGCCTCTGAATTCCATTGGAACCTTTGATTAGACTTTCACATCAGATACATAATTGCGGCTCTTATTAAGCTATAATTCTTAATACTGTATATTTTCTGAAATAGTTCACAAAACTGAAAATAATTGAATCTGTTTCAGTGAACTTCCCATTAGTTATTTCCTTAATCTTAGTTTGGTCCATGCTGTGACTGTTTCCTTAATCTTAGTTTGGTCCATAATGAGACTTTCTGTTCTGTTCCAATGAGAAAAAGTAACAAAAAAAATCTTTTGAATACCAAACCAAACAGTTGGCAGTTCATCTGGATCACAGCACAGGCAAGGCACATCTGCTTTTAAAAACTAAACTTCCCTGCTACAAAATGAAGAGGACAGGATCAGGAGATGGACCAAAACTTTTAATTAAAAACTCAAAACTTGGAGATCAATAAAATGAGGCATCAAAACCAAAACACTAGAGAAGCTCATAGTCAAAAAATGTTTGCTATATTTCTTAACCATTAATGCCACAGAAGAATCAAATTGACAAAAACGTAACCATAACAATGTTAATGCCAATGAGCATGTAGTGGCAGGTTTTAAAGCATCGTGCTAATGACATCACAAAGAGCGACTTCAGGGATATCCAACAAATACCATATCATGTCCACTGAAACACAAAATGGTGGTGTCCATGAATAAACAACATTGCATTGAACTAAAACAACTAATGATAATCAATAAATGTCTAATGACAGAGACTTACAAAAATAAATGAAGGCAGTGAAATTTCCTAATGTTCCAATATGTAAGATAACCCTGAAACAAAAATTTCATACAGAGCAGAACAAAATGTATCATAATACCCTGAATCACTTTCCTTTTTGGGAATATAATAGGCCAAAAACAAGCACAAGGATCTGTTAAAATTTTGCTTTTCCACATTCCCAAACAAATAACTTTGCCTTAACTAAGATAAATCTTTTCTTAAATTTAACATGGTGGCAGACAGACACATGTGGTGACAAATGTCAAGAGGAATATTACATGTAATATCAGTTGTGTGCTGCTTATTAATTCTGCAAACCCCACCTTGGGATTAGTTGGGATTATGTTTTATAAAAAACATTATGAAACTTGGCAAAACAAAACATAATGCAAGGAGCTACATTATACACAAGAAGAGAAACCACAAATCATATTAATAAAAGGTTAACTGCACAGTACATTTTATTGCACATTATGTGTGATCTCCTCATCAAGCCTAAAAGCAGAACCTGTCAATATGTCAGTATTAACCGCTGTAGGCGATGATTAATCTGGGACATACTTTATTCTCATTTAGACAAAGGGGTGAGAGGTATGGCCAAAATTCACCTATCATAATATAACAAAAATTCTGCCATTTCAGTAGATACCGGTTGTCACATGCATGTGCATAGGAATCAGCTTAAGTGCTCAGGTGATGGTAACTACCCACCAAACCAAGGGCTGGCGCTGTGTTCTAATGCCTTCTCTCTTCTTCACTCTGCAGAATAGAAGATTGACGGACATTCCACCACTAACGGCACTTCCGTTATACGCCCTCCTGGACCTGCCCCTTGCTGTCTGGAATACATATGACCAGAAACTTGGCCATTTTATGTTACCAGGGTAGTGTACCAACGCTTTAACATTGTTTGTCTCCTCTTTCAATGCTATTATAATTTGTTTGCATTTCATTTTAAGACTTATTTGCTTTTTAAAATAAAACACTAATTATTAAAATTGTGCATACTCACTTATTCTCTCATGCTACTACTAAGCAGCTGGCCTCTTCTTATGCTCTCTTTCTGTTTCAAACAGGTAGCTTGAAATATTATCACACATGTTTAATGAATGTGGAGTCACATGGCACTGGAGCCAGCACTGACACACTAAGTGAGCTGAACAGCATATTACTCTGGACCATTGGTCCCCAACTCTAGTCCTGTAGGGCCCTGTGACTGCAGGTTTTCATTCTAAACTTTTTCTTATTTAGTGACCCGATTTTGTTCGTAAATTGACTTCTTTTGAATTATTTTTAATTGACATGCTCTTGAAGACTCAGACCCCTTAATTATTTCTTTTTCCTTAATTAGCAGCCAAACAATAATGAGATAAAAAACATAACCACTGCGGTGGGCTGGCGCCCTGCCCAAGGTTTGTTTCTTGCTTTGCGCACTGTGTTGGCTGGGATTGGCTCCAGCAGACCCCCGTGACCCTGTGGTTAGGATACAGCAGGTTGTATAATGGATGGATGGAAAACATAACCAGCACACTGTGTCAATCATACAATATCTGAAAATAAAGAAAGGTGAAGGTCTCAGGATTGTTGATCTGCTCAGGTACCCAAAACATTTTAACAGTGCTCTTAGAAAGAGAAACTCAACAATTTTGGAAATGTATGTTATTACACAATGAGAGCAGCAACAAGTCATGGAATTAAAGAACAGGTTTAATTACCAACAAGAATCGGTACATAATTAAGAAACTGGTTGAAGTGAAATTGGGTGGAGTTTGAGACCCTGACCTAGTTGGTCTTCTGTTGGCTCACTCACATCACATTTCATTTCTGTTTGGGTACCATTTGAGGAAAGAAATGAAGCAATTTAGAGGAACGATGAAGAAATTCAGGAAAACAAATCTTTAAAAAAACAAGTCAATTTAAATTCAAAATTAATTCAAAAGGAGTTAATTAGCAGCTGAAACTGGTCACTAATTAAGAAAAGGTTTAGAATGAAAACCTGCAGCCACTGGAACCCTCCAGGACTGGAGTTGGGGACCTCAGCTCTGAACAAAATTCCTGAAAACTGTAGGCTCATTTATTACTTGGAGTTCACTTACAATTCCATGCACAAGATGTCTCAAAATCCATGGGCATTTCTATAATTTACAGGTATCAGGGTCTTAGCCCTGTTTGAGTTTTGCATATGAACTTACACGTGTGTAAAATCCAAGAGTAGGAGTAGGGTGCTAGGCCCTTGTGATTTCACATGCATATTTACAAGTATATAAAATCAAGGAGCAGGGTACTGTCCCCTGTGGGGTGCCATGCACATTCATATACTAAAGTAAAATTAATCAGGAGATAGATTATGTATAATAAAAAAGATAAGGGGCTTGGGGAAATACACCATTTATATTATGGACAAAAAGATCAGGGGCTAGACACAATAGGTCCGTCACCCCAACACCACTACACTGAAATAAAATGATATTTCCCAATTCCCTTTTCATGCACAGATTAGTATGTTTTACATTTAAAAGTGTCAATTATTCCACTCATTTTTAGCATACCAGTAAAATGTTTTTCTCACAAATATTAGCATACCGAATCAACCCACTCCAATTTTGATACCTCTGGCTCACTTGGAAAAGTATCCAAAACCTCTTCAAAATCAACCACAAACTTTTAACATTAATTAAATTTTAACGTTCGGATAACATGTTTTTTGTGTTTCCACTAAATTACTACACTTTTTTTCAACACAATTGTCCTCAGTGGAAAGAGAAAACCAGCAACTGTGCACATTTGTCACTGCATACATTTTTCCAGCATACATTTGTTACTTTTGTGCATTTATTGGTTGATGTTTGCCAGTGCATCTGTAAGGTATGAGTCTCAAAATTCAGGCAACTCACTCACCAGATGTATGTTATCATGTTTAATGCCCTCCTGTACTCTTGAATAATTATCCTTTGGATTACCCCAAAGCATCTTGGGACAAACTGGCTGGCCAGAGATTCCCCATCTGGCTTTACAATACCTGAAATAGAAAAGGGTACCCATGTTAGAGCATTGGCAGATATTGGCTCCCCTCACCGCTACACATCTGTTTTCAGTGCAAGTTGCTGTTATCTCTATAGGTGGTGTTATAAAACACCTTAAGATGTTTGCACATTTAACACAAGAATAGGGTTCCTAACTTGTAAAGTACCCTGTGCTGGTCTACACTGTGGAAAAGAACTTCAAACATAATGTTTTCCTTTGGGAAAAAATAATAAATAATTAATGGAAGCAAGACTTCAGAAGCTTTGAAATGATATTTGCTAGAAGCTTCTTTTGTAGATATAGGAACAAGCACCTATAGTTAAAACTGTTGTGTAAAGGAGGAGTGAAGTTATATGAGATTCTGAAGATAGTCCACAAAGTAGCGATGACTGCCTGGTGTGTGCAACAGCATTACAACCAGGTCTGAGAATGTAACGTGCTGTATACAAAAAGCATTCAGAAACTGTATGTACAAGCGGTCTTTTGTTTTCAGGCAAAACTAATTTTAGGATTGAAAAAGTGGGAAAGCACGCTAACATTAGACTACATACAATACTAGTCAGCCTACAATGTCTAATAAATGCTAATGCTGTGCAGAATCAAAAATGTGCAATGATGGAACAGGCAGCTCTTTTCAACTAATAGGGCTTGATTGACCCAAGGTATTCAGCAGCTTGTTGATCAGATGTGATGGCTTGAATGTCACCACAATGCTACTGTCACAAATGTTCAAATGTTCAGCCTTAGAAAATGGATATTAATCTTTCAAAATCAGCAGGCTATACTTCATTACAAGCAAATCTTGTCTTATACATTCATAGGAAGGGCACGAGAAGAATCCCACAAGATGCTCACCATTAACTAATATGTACCTAGGACTCCCAACAGGTGTTGTGGGAGTTGTGAAAAAGCTCCTTACTATTAGCCAAATACTGCAGTGTGTGAATATGCTTTTTCAGGCCTAAACCCCATCTTTACTAAAACAACAATACACTAAATGGTCCAAGCATGACAGATTTTAGTACAGCTGTACACATCGTCCTTCAGGTGTAAAACCTAGGTCCTGACTCTCTGGGGTCGTAAAAGATTCCTGGGCATCTTTTGTAAAAGGCAGGGTGTATCCCATGTCCAGGCTAAATTGTCATCCATGGTATAGTCATTCTGGCCCCCTAATCATCTATCTTTAATTGGCTGTCTGTCTCTCTCACCACTTCACCACCTAATAACTAATATGAGGGTAGCATACTGACACAAAAATGGCTGCTGTTAAATCATCCAGGTGGAGGCTACACATTAGTGGTGGCTGAAGTGGCTCCCTACTCATTATGAAAAGCATTTTGAGTAGTGAGCAAGGCAGTAAATAAATGTGAATATTATTATTAGCTGTGCGTCTCTTCAAGAAAAAAAAAAAACCTAAAGACTCTCTAGCAGTTTTACTATATTGGTGAACTTGCTGATGCATCAACTAAGTGGGCCATAGGTGGAGTGGTGTCTTTGAGGCTAGGGATCTGCACTGGCAATCAGAAGGTTGCCGGTTGATTCAAATCCCGTAAATGCCAATAGGGACTCTGCTCTGTTGGGCCCTTGAGCAAGGCCCTTAACCTGCAATTGCTGAGCGCTTTGAGTAGTGAGAAAAGCGTTATATAAATGCAAAGAAAAGAAGCATTATTATGTCTTGTCTCAGATGGTGTGTAGTCGAGTGCAGCTGTGGCACAAAATGAGCGGGACAGGCTGGAACAAATGTATGGTAGCTCATTGTGTAAACGTACAATGTGCATGTGCCTCAAAGCTGAGTTTGTCTGGTTGGGTTGAATGAGAAATGAGGTGCATGCAAGTGCCAAAAAATGTAAACGTTCAGGCATGTGCCATTTAGTGGCTGTGGATGAGCATGAGCAGAGCGGACTGCTCCATACACACACACAAACACATACAGGTCTTTCATTTATATATGTCTAATTACTAGCTGTGGTCATCTAAAAGTGTATGACACTGTAAAGAACATACTGCACCTCAGAATAACCTTAATGGCCAAAGTGGTGATGTTTTTAAAAGAGAACTAATTGGGGGGGGGGGGGGGTTGAAAATAAAATTTGAGAACCTAATATTAATGCAGTATTTCAGTTCATTTTTAATAAGATATTTTTGTGTACATTGGAAAAAGGTCATGCATCAACTTGATGTTAATCCTTTAAAAATCATCTCTTTACTAAAATATTACCTTCCAAGATGCTAATTGTATTTGTATTGTGGTAGAAGAGTGCTATGCACTTGGGTAAAACAAATCTTTGCTGTAAAAAGTTGCAGGTAACCCTCCATCCTTTACATAAATGGACTACCAGGGTCGCAAACCTAGTAGCCCAGCAAACTGCCATATGCATTGAGAATGTGTGTCAGCCCATTTACAATTTTCCACCCTGAACACATTTAGGGTCAACATTCAGACTTCTTAAGGCAAGGCTATTTAATTAAGTAGTGATGAGAAAAATGGCTAAGTTTAATTTCCAATAATGTTTGCCAATATCCAATAATGTAAAATTAATGCTAAAATTTGTTTTTCATGTGATTTCACAACTATAAAACACAAAACTCACAAAAATAGCTTTTTGGGGTTTGTAAAGATTTTTGTTGGAGAGGAAAACAATGGATTTTGCTTCATAAAGCCTCATGCACATTTTTGCATTTACTTACATTTTTTGGCAGCTGTGTATCAAATGTAATTCACAGCACACAGGTAAAATCAATTATATTTTACGGCTTTCCTTCACATCACCATGGGGAAGTGCAGTAGCTTTTTGAAAAATGTGTCTTGCTTCATATTTTCCACACAAAGATCCTCAGCCCTTACTGTTAGTTAGCAACCACTTTTTCCTTTTCCTGGATTCCTACAAATGAGGATATGCATACTGCAAACATGATGAGTGAATGTATTGAGTATCATTTCTGTCTCTGATGCATCTTTAGGACTGAAATCCCCAAGATTGCCATAATAAGCAGCAAAGCAGGTATTATGTCATTAGAACAACAATAACTCAAAGAATCAACACATGACAGAAGTTAGCCTGGTGATCTTTTTTTTGAATCACTACAGAATTTTATTTAAATGTTAAATGACTCACAGACACATGGGAAGTCAACTCAGGAAAATAATTCCAAGCAAGGACTGAACATCTTTCCTCTCATGTCAATGGCCCACATTTTGCTGGTAATGAAATTTTTTGCAAGGTGAAACTGTTTTGCTGCAAGTTCAAATTTGGCCCATGAAGTGCCTTGTAAATGCATGATTCTTGAGCTATTATGTTGGCTCATTACCCATAAAGCAAAGAGCGAGTTTTAAGTACAATGCCAGTCAAGTTATTATCACCAAGATAGAAACTAACAGAAAAAAGGCTGAAAATTTTGTTTTTGGCAAGAAGAAGAGACTGGGGCTCAGGCAAAACAGTGCATACATAACAAGTTACAAAACATATGCAAGGCCTAACATTCAGTGCGTTCAAGGGCTGTGCAGGAACTGTAGCCTTCAGTGGACTGAGCTCAGTAGGTCAGTTTTATAAACGTCTCAGTTCATTTCCAGGTTTTGATGGCCAAAAGCTATTTCATCAGGTTTGCGCAAAAGGCCTCAAAACTGGCCTGGACAGGAGTCTAGTATATCACAAGGACCACTCTCACTCTCACACTCACATAAACACATACACCATATTCAGACGCAATTGCAATTGGCAATTAACATACAGTATCCTAAACAAATAATAAATAAAAACTTTTTGTAGTCAATTTTTTCTTAGCTTCAACATGTCTGGCTGTAATAATTTTCATGAAATGGGACTTGCAAATAGGGCGGCACGGTGGCGCAGTGGGTAGCGCTGCTGCCTCGCGGTTGGGAGGCCTGGGGACCCAGGTTCGCTTCCAGGGTCCTCCCTGCGTGGAGTTTGCATGTTCTCCCCGTGTCTACGTGGGTTTCCTCCGGGCGCTCCGGTTTCCTCCCACAGTCCAAAGACATGTAGGTTAGGTGGATTGGCGATCCTAAATTGGCCCTAGTGTGTGCTTGGTGTGTGGGTGTGTTTGTGTGTGTCCTGCGGTGGGTTGGCACTCTGCCCAGGATTGGTTCCTGCCTTGTGCCCTGTGTTGGCTGGGATTGGCTCCAGCAGATCCCCGTGACCCTGTGTTCGGATTCAGCGGGTTGGAAAATGGATGGATGGGACTTGCAAATCTCTTCAGTTATGAGAAATTGTAAGGAATAACAGAAGTGAAAGGCAAACCTTATTACAACAACTGACTATTATGAATACCAGGTAAATGTGGCACTCTGATGGTAAATTAAAAAGTGACCAGATTTCAAAGTCCCAAACCAGGACACTTGTGTAACATATGTCCATGCATAAAGCCCATCCTCATTTGCTTAATGCATGCTTTACATCATCATCATCATCATAGAGGGATCAGAGCACAGGAAAATTATAAATTAAAGAAGGTACTCTCTGTTTACATCAGTTTCATGTTCCTCCTTGCAATGCTGTTCAAATTTAACACAAGCTGTTAATTGAGTGGAGTTCCCTGTTGGAGTTGTTCAAAATATATTGAGACGATGTTCATTTTGATGCAGCAATATTTGCTGCATAGAAAAACTTTATTAGATAGGTGGCCTGTTGAAATCTAAACATGTTGATATTCTTCAGTTATTTCTTGAGACACAAGCCTGAAATCAGGGCTGTTGCTGTCATTGGGATGTTTGGTCATTCCAGTAAATTATAGTTTGTTAAATAGTGAATCATTATATACTGCAGATAATGCACCTGTCAGGTTGGTTTATTGCAAGGTTAATACTGAGTAAATGTTTATTTACTTTGTGCATAATGTCTTACATGCCACAGGTTACTTCATTTATATCTGGATAATCTTTTTTTTCCTTGCATGCATTTTATAATTTTACCATTAGGAAGACCATTTAATTTACCTGTTACAACTTAAAGTATCAGGAGGAGTGAAATGCTGATTCACTGTTTCTTATCTATTTGCACTCAAGCTGCTGGAAAGACATCATAAAGCAGAAACAATTTTCTTATGGAGAGGTTTCTGCATGCACAGATGGACTTGCAGTGCCAGGATTAACCAGCCCCCCTGCACATGCAGAAACAACACATAACTGCTATCTTTACCTGCACACACAGCCTGCTGGTGTTTCATGACCTTGTATTGAGGATCTGTTTGCCATCAATAGCAACTTTCAGAGGTGAAAAAGAATAAAATATTAAAAATACACAAGTTGGTGCGCTCATGTTAAAACTGAAACAGTAAAGCAATTCATAGTTGAAATCACACAGAATGACAGAATGTCTCCCTTATTTAATATAGATGAGTTTGCAGACTCACCAATGCTTTTCAATGGGAGATTTTGAAATCTGAAAACTTTGTACAGTGCAATCTGCTTGAGAATATCTGTAAAAAATTGAACTATCTTCACCAATTTCCTTGAAGAATAAGTGTGCCTATAAGTGTGCTAAATATTTCAAACATTTCAAGCCAAGGGTCAGTACTAGAAAGGTAAAAAGTTAAGCAAACAGTGCTCAGTATGTGTGTCAAGGATCGCAGTGTGGAAACTGTGTGAGAAAGTTTAATATCCAAACGTAAAAAGGAATACATAATGAGTACCAAATCATAAGTCAATAATCACAATCAAAGAGCAGAAGAAAAATATATGTAATTTGGAATTCAATATCACAAAGAATGAATGCAAAGGTCTTTTGGGTGAATCCACAATCTTGGGCAAGCAGGAAGTGTATCAGTTGACATTTGTACCTTTAATAAACAACACACTTTTGGATGACCTTACCTAGCAACGCCACACCAACTGTCAACAAACTACTCTCAAGATGTTCTCCTTGATTTTTTCTGATTTGGGTTTTCCTCATACAGTAGGTAATGTGCTGGATGTAGCCCATTTGTACAATAATTACAATAATTGTTGCACTGTAGCAGTGAGATTGTTCAGCTGTTTCTGTATAGATGCTTAATGCCACATAAAATCCTCTTTGTTGCGTGATTGGTTCTTTTTGCAGTGCAATCTGTTTATAATTGGAAACCTTTTTCAGGATGTGTCATCATTTCAATAAATGGCCATCAAAATATGTAAGTTCAGCTTGTTTGCTTAGCAGAGTTTATCAACTTTTTATATTAGGTCAGAGGACTAATGCTGTTCCAGGTTTAAACTTCATGTCAAAAAAATGGTTTGTGCAAGTTTGCCACAGGAACCTATTTCTATGTTACAAATAAAGAATGTATATCATCACTCACAAAATACATTCAGTCCTTGCTTTATGTAGAATCCCTATATCATTGCCTTACCTTCAAGTGCCACATACTGGAGGCATTTTTGATGTGATGAGTCTAATGTTTTAATCAAGTCTTCATTTAGTTCAACCCTAGGGATTTCCTATTTGTGCAGAACAGAAATAATCCATAAAAAGAATATTGCAAGGTCAGTCACTTTTTTGTACTGTCAAATATTACACAGTATGTACTAAATACTTTACCTTAAGCTTCTGTAATTCTCCTAATTTCTTCGTGTACAAGTGATAAAAGAGGCCTGACAAGGCAAAGCTGCCTCCAATACTGATCAGTCTCATCGAGGAATACATGCTGTCACCCATTTTCTTTCTGAAGAACAGACACTGCACAATTAGACAGCATTTAATGGCAATTTTAATCTTTCCCTGTTCCGTACGAAATGCTATGGTGTCTACAATTAACATCAGTGACAGCAGGCAACATAAATGTAATCTGTTAATAGTGATCATCATAGTCAACAGTAACAAGGCATTTTCCAAATCAAATAGATTACATCTAATCAATGGGCACTTATTATATATTCTGCCTTTTGTAGAAACAATTACTGCAGAATATCAGCTCAATAAAGCAATTGACACCACTACTGCTCAGTACAAGATAAAACAAATTGACTCATTTCTAAACAACAACAAAGGAACACAGGGAAATGCATCAGTCAGTAAAAATTCACTAATCAGTAATCAACGATTCATTCTGATTTGTGCTTCTAGTCATTTGCAAACTTATATTTTGTATTTCTTGCTACATTTACAGATTTCTTCATAGATCTAGCCTGTATTTATACATCATGATGAATCATGTTTTTTTGACTGATTAAATCCTAAGACCTCATATGAACTATCTTGTTTTTTTATAAATAGTTTCTTCATATGCTGTAAATAAGTAAATAACATCAATCTCCTTTTTCCATTTCCAAAGTGAGCCACCAGAGCTTCAGGGTATAAACACTGGCTGCTGCACCAAGAGATAACATTGCTTCAAAATATCTATACTAATGGCTGGATGAAAACTAAACAGATATTTTGTGGAGGACAAACTTCTCTGCTTGGCTGTGTGATTGAGCTCTGCAAAGGACTGGCATGTTGTCCCAATTTACACATCAGAACATGCAGGAACTTTTGTTTTAGTTCTTTTCACTTAATTGAATTCTACAAACTTGCTTTTCTTTAAGTAACACAGGTATTTTTACTTAAATAAAGTAAGTACAGTATTGCATTAGGTTGCTAATTACTTTAAAAAACGACTAGTCAAGAGGTTAGTGATTCTCCTGAAGAATTTTTTATTCTTGCCTCAAACTATGACCTGGAGTAATTAAAAAAAGGAATGAACCTATTTTTTCAGAATTGTTACGACTCACAATCCCCCTTTCTGTAATTTAGGCTAAACTCATAAAAGTTGCATTGCAATAGAATTGCTTTGTGATTCTTCATTATTGAAGTATAGGATATGCACTTTTAGTGGCAAAGACACCAAAGAATGATTCATTATCACAAGATAGGTCATTGAGACCTTGCTTTGATTAAACTATTTACTACCATTGATTAAACTATTTCCTACCATTAACCATTTATTAAATCAGATCAACTATTAAGACCTGACAAATTTAGATCTACAAAATACCTATAATTTAATAAGAATTCGCTAGGATGACAAAATCAAAACTGCATTTAACAGTTCTTCTGTAAATTACAGATAATGTGTCATATCCTGCGGTGAATATTGCAACAATTTTTCAACAAATCAATAGTTTCAGAAATATTTTAGGAAATATATACTTCAGTACTCAATAGTGACAACACTCCTTTTCACTGACACTAGATATTCAGAAAGTTATGTTCAAGAAATTTTTGAAAGTTACAAAGGAAGCTATTGTCTATAAAGGTATGAAATCTATAAAGAAGCAACCATTTTTTGGACATTTTTTAACTAGTTTGAACTTTCCATTGTTAGGATTCAGGAAAATGTTGTAATTTGTATTGTGTTTATCAGTAGCATCATAATTGCAGTCAATTTTTATATCACATATGATACTACATACTACTAGACTAGGAATGTCTTCTGTGCAATGTATGACTTGTGATTTAATAGTGGCTGTTTAAGATTTAGCTGTGTTTTAAATAACATTTATTATTATAACTATTTTTAAAACCTAATTCAAAAGCAAATACATGTACAATGTTTAGGAAACTAGCTCATAGTTTAATAGGGTCAAGCATTCATTCATTTTTATTTGACCACAAAAATCACATTTACAATCCAAAAGGATCTTGTTTTTGCAGTGCTTGACATTGGTAATTTCATATAGACCAGGAGAAAAGAATGCTAATGTTGATGCCTGTTCAATGCGAATTCTCTGATTCTAAGGTCCCCTGTACCTAATCTACAGCAGAAATATATGTGTACTTAATTTCAAGTGTAGACCAGAGACTTTTACAATGACAACAGAACAAATATGTTCCAGAAAGTATGTCAAGAACACATGGAAAGAAGGAGCTGTTCAGATATTATCTTTAATTTTTATAAAAAGTTACCAGGAAATAATGGACTCCATTTAAAGGGACTGGCAAATTTGTAGTCTGAGGACAGGTAAGGAGTTCAAATACAAGAGAAGGCAGCTAATCTGCGAAAGCGAAACTATGAGCACAAAACAAAATCATAGTCAAAAACGCCTTGTTTAATCACTCATCTGTGTTTAATGTATTTTTCATGTTCATGAAGGACTGGGTAGAGAATGCTAATGATGACATTTCAACTCAGTCCAGTACTTAACTATGTTAAGTCCAAGAAAATTATGGGTTCAGGCATTGACTGGATAAGAAATGTTTATGCAAGTGATGGAAGTATGTCAAGCTCACACTCGTGTGACAATAAAATATTAGTTGTGTTTCACATTGAAGAACATAATATACAATTAAGAAGGGGTGGTCTAAACATAATCAAATTATCATCATATTGTTGTAAAATTGTGGGTCTGGAGTATCTGAATTATGGAAGAAAACACATTTTTCATGGGATATGTCTGAGCTGGCAGGCTATGGTGGCCCTTTTTGTCTTAAAATTTTTTTATAGTATTGTGATAGACTGGTTTAGCCATTATCCTGGAAGAGCAACATATAAAATGGTCAAATGATGACAGACACCATTAGTACTTATCACTAGTGAAGGGTTTATGTAGTAAAGTTTACATGGGTTACGAAATAAATATACAAAAACACTGACCTGTAGAGATAATTAGCAGCACTTATCTATCAGCAATACTGTATATTCCAACCCCTGTTCAGAAAACACAGTTGTCAGTGTGCAGTGTGCAGGCAATAAAATAATACAATATAACACAGGCAACTGTCTTAACTTCCAGTGATGATTTCCTTTTGAACTAGGAAATCAATTTTGAAGAGTCCCTTAGGGCAAAATCTAGAGTGATGGCATAGCCACACTCCTCACAGACTATCTCTGGTCTAGAATGGGATGAGTTCCAGTCTGCCAAGGGATTTTCTATTATTTTGAAGACTGCTCCAATTTTAAAGGGGGGATCTTCAACTTAGCAAAGTTTCAAGCAGTAAAGACAAGAGTGTCATTAAAATGCTTGGTCATGAACTTGTGTTAGGGAATAAACATGGGCTATTTTACTTTCAGCTGATTTAGAGGTTAATCAAATGGAATTCATTTTAAAGTTTTCAGAGTTCTCTTTTCATAACTTAGATAAGAAAAAGCCATTTTTCATCCTTCCAAAATTTACCACATAGGTAGAATTCAACTGATTGAAAGGGCCAACCATTACCAACACTGTGAAATTTTTTAACATTAATTAAACAGTAAAGCTTCTATTTAAATAAAGATCAAAATTGATTGAGGAGTTAGGAAAGTATGGGAAAGTGAGGGTGTGGAGACATTTTCATTGTCTTAAGAGGAAGGGATCCATATGAACAAGCATTGACCAGCTTGGGAAAGGAGTTTGTAGGCCTCTCATATTAGGTTAGGTAGACTTTGTTATCTGCAGGAAAGTACGAAACATAAGGCATTGCTACACAAGTATAACTAAGCAAAGACAAAACAGCTGACAACTATTATCTAAAGTACACACACACTCAAGATTATTACAAAGTAGAATAATTATCTTTAGCAGTACACAAACATGTTCAGAATTTAGCAGTGTCTGTACAAATAACAGAATTGAACATTTTTATAGCTCTGGGAGTAAAAGAGTTATTAAATCTGATGATCTTTACCCTTGGGAATCTAAATTTGCTGCATGAAGTTTGGCTGTTGAGAACTTTCCACAACACGGCCTCCTTAGTCTGTAACTTAATGTCCTATTAGTATTTTTAATTGCTTTTACATACTGGCTGAGACTACCCAGTTTTTCTGTATGGTCTACTTTCAAACTTTCTAAACGTTATATCTAAAATTTTGTATTCACCGATTTAAACCCACAGTCAAATGCTTTTGTTACTTGGTTTTAAACCTCTATTATGCTATTCAGGCACTGTACTGGCATAATGCAGCCACAGGTAGTTGAACTAAGCCAAAGGACCAGGGGCCTCGTGTATAAACGATGCATACGCACGAAAATGTTGCGTACAAACGTTTCCACGTTCAAATCGCGATGTATAAAACCTAAACTTGGCATAAAGCTATGCACATTTCCACGGTAGCTCAACTTGCGTATGCAAGTTCTCCGCTCTGTTTTGCAGACTGGTGGCACCCAGCATCAAAGCAGTGCTACTGTTCCAGTGTGGTTTCCCTTTCTTTTTTAGATCCACATCCCTGTAGGCTTTATAAATACACTGAAATTAACTGCATATTGTTTATTAGTTTAATGCATCTGATTGTAATTAACCTGTAACAATATAATGGTCCACAGAATGGTCAAACTATTCTAAATACAATAGCTGCTTTAGCGTTGTTACTCTCACTGCACCTTCTTCGTCTGCTTCAGCTGCTCCCGTTAGGGGTTGCCACAGCGGATCATCTTTTTCCATATTACTCTCACTGCACCACTCGGAGTATTTATATCACTGTATCTGAGTGGGGAATTACAGCTCTACAGCAGCTGATTGGAAAGAGAATTATCAGTATACAGCATCAAGCACCCGCTGCCTCAGCCATGCTTTCTATTGAACTGCTCTCATACGGCAAACGCTTCAGAGCCTTTCCTCGCAGTTCAGAAACAGTTTCATCATAAGAGCTCTAAACGCACTCAATCAGTCCATCAAGTGCTCCTTGTAGAACTGTTTGTAGTTATAAGTACAATTACCTCACTGTAAACTTGCGATAGTTATAATATTGCACAACCTAAGCCACTTTATAAAGCGCGTATTAACATATGATAACGATATCATTTTTAAGATGAAATGCAGCAAAATATGCTTATATGTATGTATATGTATATATAACTTCATTTAAATAATTTATATTGTTAATAATTAAACATGTGAGGACATGGTGCCGCAGTGCTAGCGAGCGTGGTTCACGGATTGTTCCTTCCTCGCGCTGTATTCTTGCTGGTGCTGGAAGGATAAATGGATAGAATAATTAAACATGTACTATGAAGATATTTCAATGTTCCTTGAAGATCTGAAGAATCTGCGTTCTAAGCTTACAGATGGCTTAACAAATGTTACAGAGCTGATTGTGTGGTGATTGGGTATTTGGTGAAAGAAGAGTAAGGACAGGAATTGGGGGTTAGTATGTTTGAAAGAGACAGTACTGCTACAATAAAGTATTTCATCAATGGTCGTGCATGGCGCAGCAAGCATCTTGCGTGAGACATGAACAATCACTGCGCCACCATTTTCCCATGTTTAATAACATGCTTTAACCCCTATCATCATGAAAATGATATCATGAATACATCACAGTATTTTAATTATTCAGAGAGCTGTAATATTATGAATGTAATGGATTCTGTGTCCTGTTGGAGGAAGAGAAAGCCCAGGAAGCACGTAGTGATTCACACACATACAGCACATAGAAGATCAAATACAAAACAAAGCATTTAACCTGCTACTTTAGTTATGATGGGATTTGAGAAACTAAACATTAAACGATTTTAAGAAGAAGTTTATGATGTTCTACTATGACAAAATAAACTACGTGATTAAAGTGGAAAATTCGAGATTAAAGTTGACATTTCGTGCTTTTTTCCCACTGTGTGTCTATTTTTTTTTCTCTGTACCCTAATAAGCTTTCATATGACACTCAGACAGTGGGCTACGACTCACCTTTTCACAGCAACTTTGATATGTGACAACTTTTTTATTTCGGTGTGTGACTTTGTGAACTTTAGCTTTCGAGTTTCTCCGACATGCTATGTCACTTGATCAACTTCCTTTTGTTGTTTATACCACTGTTTAAACCAACAAATAGTACATTTTTCCTTGCCTCCACTTGGTATTCGTTGAAATCCTTCTATTTTCCCTTGTGCTTTTGCCATGGTCTTTTCACAGAAGGCTGATCTTAAGGGCTATTTGTATTGATTTGCATATTCAAAGAGGCATATTTCTGGGAGGAGTTGGGGCGGGACAGCAGGCGCGTGCAAGAGTGTTACTTTTCATGCTGACTGGGATTTATGGAGCGGAAGAACATGGAAATTGGTCGTTCGCACAGATTTATGCATCTGGATTTTTTAGTGCGGAAGCACATTTTCGCTTTTGTGCTTACGTCATGTTATAATATGAGTTCTACGCACAGCGTTATGCATGAGGCCCCAGGTGAGCAACCATGTAGTTTGAAAGCAAATGCAAAAATAAGGGCAGGACAGAGTATTGTACAGTAGCTTATTTGCAGTAAACATTTTTCCTTTAAGAAACAGTATTTCACTACTCCTGTCCTTGTAAATGAAAGAACAAAAACAGTAACTCCTTTCATCTAAGGAAAAAAAAGACATTCTTCAGAATGGTTAAATGCACCTTAAAATGAATTTGACATTGGTTTGAGCGATAAGGACTTTAATTGATACTTCAATTATTTTGAACAAAACTGCTGCATTCAATATTGTGAGATTTTTGAGACCCCGACAACCCCTAAACTGCTCTGTGCACCAAAACTCTGTTAACGTAGGCAGGGATGGCCTGACTGCCACAACTTAAAGTTCAGAAGCTCATCGTGTAACACGTACGTCTCACGCTGGTTGATGTGGAGAACATTTAAAACCAGCCGCTGACTTGGCAAAATGTTCACTTGCTGTTTTCTAACTTGTGCATGAAGTCTATCTACTCATTTAATCTAAGAAGGGAGCGACTGCAAGATAATGACAGCCTCAATGCATACATGCTGGGGTTTCTAAGAGTGCTGAAGAGACAGTTCCTGTTTGGATAACTTTGATATGACAATAAAACTGACCTTTTTTAAAAAAATCTGGACTGACCTTCTTCTCTCTTTGCTAGTCTGTGACCCACACATTACAATATATCTTAATATCTTCTCAAAATGCCTTAAAGACTGAAGATCAGTACAATATATACCATAAACCTAGTATATTTTCTTATTAATAATATGAAATATTAGCAAAGGAAAGGTTTATGACCCCAAAATGTAACAATTTCAAGAACAGCCACTCATCAAAAAAATTTTCATAGTATGTTTTTTCAAACATTCCATTGTATGTTAATTCATTACCTCACAAATCACAGGTTGTAACATTTGTATGTTTTTTATGGTTTACATCACTTTAATGGTTCCAAAATATGCATTTGCATAAATGTGCATTTGTTGTCTCTGGGCAGTGAGTCACAGAATAAGGCACAGAGTACAACAGTATATCTAATCCTTATATTGCCTATTTTCTAAACATAAAGAAATCCAGTTATTCAGGCTGATGACATTTATTTGTAAATAAATAATGACTTTTCTCAGTTCAAGTTAAAACAATTTTGAAAAATTAAAACAATTAGTAATAGAATTAAGTACTGTAATAAGTTTCATTGACAGCAAGGATTGGCTAATTAAGAAACTGTTAAGATCTGAAATGGAGGACTTCCTATAAACAATTTGGAGTAAGTTATGCAATTTGTTATTTTTTTTTAAATTAATTTCTCAAGTCCACTTAAACCAAAGCCACACATAAGCACCACCGCCCCTACCCAAAAGTCTTGTTATCTAATTTTTCAAATATTTATTTCAAGACTCTTGTAGTTCTAAAATTATCCACCAGATGGTGAACTGTTTCTTATCAACAACTAGTATGATAGATGGCTTAACGTCTATTACAGAGCTAATTGTGTGGCGATTGGGTATTTGGTGAAAGAAAAGTAAGGACAGGAATTGGGGGTGTGGAAGAAAATTTAATACATACAGGCACATCTTGCGTGAGACATGAACAATCACTGCGCCACCGTGTTCCCATGTTTAATAACATGCTTTAACTCCTATCATCATGAAAATGATATCACGTATACATCTCAGTATTTTAATTATTCAGAGAGCTGTAATATTACGAATGTAATTCCTTCCTGTCGGAGGAAGAGAAAGCCCGGAAGCACATAGTGATTGACACACATAGAGCACATAGAAGATCAAATACAAAACAAAGCATTTAACGTGCTGCTTTAGTTATGATGGGATTTGAGAAACTTGTAAATTAAACGATTTTAAGATGAAGTTTATGATGTTCTACTATGACAAAATAAACTATGTGATTAAAGTGGAAATTTAGAGATTAATGTTGACATTTCATGCTTTTTTCCCACTGTGTGCCTATTTTTTTTTCTCTGTACCCTAATTAGCTTTCATTTCACACCAGGCAGTGGGCTACGACTTGCCTTTTCACGGCGACTTTGATATGTGACAACTTCTTTTTTATTTCGGGCACTGTGCGACTTTGTGAACTTGAGCTTTCGAGTTTCTCCGAGACGCTATGTCATTCGATCAACTTCCTTTTATTGTTTATACCTCTGTTTAAACCAACAAATATTACGTTTTTCTTTGCCTCCACTTGGTATTTGCTGAAATTCTTCTGTTTTCCCTTGTGCTTTTGCCATTGTCTTTTCATAGAAGGCTGATCTTAAGGGCTATTTATATTGATTTGCATATTCAAAGAGGCGTAATTCTGGGAGGAGTTGGGACAGGACAGCAGGCACGTGCATTACTTTTCACACTGACCAGGATTTATGGAGTGGAACAACGTGGAAGTTGGCGTTTGCACGATTTATGCATCTGGATTTTTTTGTGCGTACAAACATTTCCGCTTTTGTGCTTACGCCATGTTATAGTGTGAATTCTACAAACGGTGTTATACATGAGGCCCCTGGAGATGAGTCTTGACTCGAAAACCAAGCAAAAGTGTAAGAATCAGAACATTATCTCTCATATAGCAATGCTGAAAACTAAAACAAAATGTCAAAATTCAAAGTCATGTGAATTGATTCAAAGTCAAAAACCAGAAAACACACAAAAGTGCTAACATAAAAAAAATCATTTAAAGATACACCCACAGCCCTGGGTATA
Source organism: Erpetoichthys calabaricus (assembly GCF_900747795.2). NCBI lineage: Eukaryota > Metazoa > Chordata > Cladistia > Polypteriformes > Polypteridae > Erpetoichthys > Erpetoichthys calabaricus. The sequence goes on from NC_041395.2 coordinate 177,456,697, forward strand.
TTTCACAGAGCCAGCTTGTGTATTGTAGCACCAGTGACATGGAATGGCATGCCTTTAGGTGCCATGTTCATTATTTACAGTAATAGCACCACAACACCACAATAATATTGCTTTTCCAAAATCTAACACTATTTTAAATCAATAATGACAAAACTAAAACTTAACTGGTAATTTAACATAAATTTGAGATCCCTAAGAATGAATAATAAAATAAAAAATTAACAAAAATTGACATAAAAAAGCTGATTGTGCTTAATAAATTAACAAAATGATCTCAGCTGTAACGAGCACAACCCCCACTCTCCAATCTCATGCTTCATGATTATTAACAAACTAATACTGGCCAATAGATAAAGTTATTTCTAAAAAATACACATTAAGTTCTTGCATATATTTTATCATTAGCTTTTTTTAAGCAGGATTTGTAAGGAAATATTTTTTGGCCACAGTGATATATTCCCTTTGAACCATCATAATCATTTAAGAACTTTATTCTGAATTACCTTGAAATTCTTTATTTTTTACTTAATATTTATTGTAACTGTGACATAATGCTTACCTCTTCACATTTAAATACATCAATAAAATATATTATATATTAAGAGCAGGTGCCCTTTCCATTTCAGTATGTTTTACTTCATGCTTGTTACTCTAAATTCACTCTGTGTGTATCTAGGTGGGGTCTGTGATGGACTGGCATATGGCATAGAATTCTTGCATTACACACAATGCTGCCAGGTTAGTCTCTGTTCCACTGCAACCCAGATGTTGTTTAAACAAATTGTAAAATATTCTTAACATGTTCTCCTCTTTTCTTAGATACAGATCAGGAAAGGAGAGATGCCAGGATTCACCAGCATTCCAAGGAACAAAGACCTGTCCAGTGAGTCAAAGATCATTGCATCAGAATACATCCCTTCTGGTTACATGATCTATCATGGTCTTAGGGTGACTTTCTTCCCCTTTATACACTTTATTATGTAGACCTTAAAAGAATGCCTCAAATCACATACTCTTATCATACTGTGAGGATTAACTGGAGCTGTAGTTCAATACTCTCCAGTTCCTTTTATATCTGTAACCCCAGGCAATTAGATAGAGTACCAGAACAAGCTGAAGTTATTAAGTTGCACATTTAAATTTATTATAGGATGTTTTCATTTTCAAATATAACTAGGTCCATAAACAAAAAGCAAACAGCAAACCATACAACCTGATAGTACTAGTACACTTGATTCTCTTCGTAGTCAGCTCATTGTCTGTATTGGGCCAGGCAGGCATATGGACACAGAGAGAAAGAGCTGATGTTCTCAGAATGGTAAATGGCAGGCCGAGTTTCTTTGCTCCATCTTTCTTTATCTTGGTCCAGCCACCTTGACCATACCTCCTGGGCAATGAGGTAAGCCCTCTTCCTATTTCATACCAATCCTATTAAGCCACAGCTCAGTCCTCCAGTCCAGCCCCTATTTTAGCCTAGTCTTTTAGCGGCTTGTATACCCCCAGGCTAGCTGGGCTGACTAGTAAAGTCATGCTTTTGCTTAAACATTTCTATTGTTAGACATAAATAATAAAAAAGTGTTATAATAAAAAATGTTAATCAACCTAAATGCTAGATATTATTCTCGGTTACAAAAACACAAAAAGGATAAGAATCCAGTCATTGACAAATAGGAATTCTGTCCTGCAATGGGCAAAGCTGCGCTGGCACGGGGCCTTAGCCAATTTGCCATGTCTGGAAAAACCAAACAATAGTTTTTGCAGTTGCTGTTTAAAAGGTTGGAAAGGGTGCCACTAGGATTTAAAAAAGCTCAAAGAAAAGCATATTTGAGAAAACTACTCAAAAAATAAGGCAATGTTTCTTTATTATAAAGTGGCTGAGACACAAGTTTCCTCTCTGGGTAGTAACATATCTGCACACCCCATACATTCCAGTGACTACAAATAGTATGTTTTCTCATTACTTATACACAGAGAGTACCTTTTTAGATATACTTTCTGAATCACACCATCTGCCTTTGGAAGTGTTTTTTTCTCCTTAATTGGAATAGTTACATGCTCATTAGAAATACATGTTGCACTGATTTTTATCTTTGCAGATATTGCTGAACTGCCTCTCTTTACCAATTAATTTCTTATGTCTTCATTTTTTATTATAGTCATTTATTTTAATCATTTTTAATTTTAATTATTCCTAGGTCAAACTTTGAAAGGAACATGTGGTTCACAGTCAGCTGAATATGGCATTGGAAAAGGAAAAAATGAAAAGGCTCACCTGGCAAAGAAGAAGAATTAGAAGCCGGAGTCAAGGGGAGAAAAGTGGAGGTAGGAGAAAAATAGCAGAATTGTGTTTAATTATGGCAGATGATAGATATAACAGCTAAACTTTCTGGTTTCTAAGAGGTATAAAGTCATATCTTTTGTGTTTCACCCTATCTATCAACCTACTGTAACTCACCTGTGTGTTCTTTTGTGGATCCTTTAGTAAAATCCTTCTTATTAATATATTGTGGTCTAATCTGGAGATGGTGTGGGTTAAAGGCTTGCTTAAGAGCAGATCTAGTTGATCATAGTATGTCACAAAATGTCAAGGAATGCAAGGATATATGAAGAATTGTGGAAATTCACAAGTAAAAAATAGCCAACTTCAAAGAAACAGTTCATTTGCAGTTTATTTCCAAATACAAGAGAGGTCAAAGAACAAAAATGTAAAAAATATTGCAGACAGTCAACTAGAGATTCAGAGATACTTTTTATGAAATGCTGGAGATTTAAAAAATTATACTTTTGTCAGATTTGATAAAATAATGTGCTTATAAAAACAACTAATTTACTAATAAGAAAATATTCTGTTATTTGATTGAGAAACATTTCTTAATACAATTTAAACTACAAAACATACAAAAAATAAATTATTATAGTGAGTATACTCTACATGTGTTCAATAAAATGAATTATTGCACACATTATAATTGTAGTGCCTTTAATCGTATGAGATACCTTAATCGTATGTGATATATATATATTTGTATAATGTCTGTCTTAACCCAGCCACAGGGGATGCACAAACCAGTGTGTTTCTTTGTGCCGGTCCCAAGCCCGGATAAATGGGGAGGGTTACGTCAGGAAGGGCATCTGGCGTAAAATTTTGCCAAATCAATATGCGGACAACAATACAAATTTCCATACCGGATCGGTCGAGCCCTGGGTTAACAATGACCGCCACCAGTACTGTTAGTCAATAGGGTGCTGGCAGAAATTGGACTACTGTTGGCCGAAGAAGAAGAAGAAGAAGGGGGAGACGTGTCCAGAGGCAGGAGGAGAGGAGGAAAGTAAAGAGAGTGGAACTGAGGGTAGGAACTTTGAATGTTGGCAGTATGACTGATAAGGGGAGAGAGTTAGCAGATATGATGGAGAGAAGGAAGGTTGATATATTGTGCGTGCAAGAGACTAAATGGAAGGGGAGTAAGGCCAGGTGGATTGGAAGTGGATTCAAATTGTTCTATAATGGTATGGATGGGAGGAGAAATGGGGTAGGAGTTATTCTGAAGGAACAGTATGTAAAGAGTGTTTTGGAGGTGAAAAGAGTGTCAGGCAGAGTAATAATTATGAAGCTGGAAATTGGAGGTGTGATGATGAATGTTGTTAGTGCATATGCACTGCAACTTGGGTGTGCAATGGGTGAGAAAGAAGAATTTTGGAGTGAGTTAAATGAAGTGATGAATAGTGTACCCAAAGGACAGAAAGTAGTGATTGGAGCGGATTTCAATGGGTATGTTGGTGAAGGGAACAGTGGAGATGAGGAGGTGATGGGTAGGTATGGTGTCAAGGAGAGGAATGAAGAAGGTCAGAGGATAGTGGATTTTGCCAAACGGATGGACATGGCTGTGGTGAATACGTATTTTAAGAAGAGGGAGGAACATAGGGTTACGTACAACAGTGGAGGAAGATGCACACAGGTAGATTACATCCTATGCAGAAGAGTTGATCTGAATTTGATTGAAGACTGCAAAGTGGTGGTAGGGAATAGTGTAGTTAAGCAACATAGGATGGTGGTCTGTAGGATGACGTTGGAGATCACGAAGAGGAAGAGACTGAGGGCAGAGCCAAGGATCAAATGGTACAAGTTGAAAAAGGAAGACTGCAAGGTTGAATTTAGGGAGGAGGTGAGACAGGCACTGGGAGGCAGTGAAGAGTTACCAGACAGCTGGGAAACTACAGCAGATGTAGTAAGGGTGACAGCAAGAAGGGTGCTTGGCATGACATTTGGAAAGAGGAAGGAGGAAAAGGAAACCTGGTGGTGGAATGAGGAAATACAGGAGAGTATGCAGCGGAAGAGGATGGCAAAGAAGAAGTGGGATAGTCGGAGAGATGCAGAAAGTAGACAAGAGTACAAGGAGATAAGGCGCAAGGTGAAGAGAGAGGTGGCGAAGGCTAAAGAAAAGGCGTATGATGAGTTGTATGAGAGGTTGGACATTTAGGAGGGAGAAAAGGACCTGTACTGATTGGCTAGACAGAGGGACCAAGCTGAGAAAGATGTGCAGCAGGTTAGGGTGATAAAGGATACAGATGGAAACGTACTCACAAGTGAGGAGAGTATGTTGAGCAGATGGGAAGAGTACTTTTCAGAGGCTGATGAATGAAGAGAACGAGAGAGAGAAGAGGTTGGATGATGTGGAGATAGTGAATCAGGAAGTGCAATGGATTAGCAAGGAGGAAGTAAGGACAGCTATGAAGAGGATGAAAAATGGAAAGACTGTTGGTCCAGATGACATACCTATGGAAGCATGGAGGTGTTTAGGAGAGATGGCAGTGGAGTTTTTAACCAGATTGTTTAATGGAATCTTGGAAAGTGAGAGGATGCCTGAGGAGTGGAGAAGAAGTGTACTGGTGCTGATATTTAAGAATAAGGGGGGTGTGCAGGACTGTAGTAACTACAGGGGAATAAAATTGATGAGCCACAGCATGAAGTTATGGGAAAGAGTGGTGGAAGCTAGGTTAAGAAGAGAGGTGATGATTAGTGAGCAGCAGTATGGTTTCATGCCAAGAAAGAGCACCACAGATGCAATGTTTGCTCTGAGGATGTTGATTGACAGACGAGATTAGACAGGAGTCCCCATGGACTATGATGTTTGCTGATGACATTGTGATCTGTAGCGATAGTAGGGAGCAGGTTGAGGAGACCCTGGAGAGGTGGAGATATGCTCTAGAAAGGAGTGAATGAAGGTCAGTAGGAACAAGACAGAATACATGTGTGTAAATGAGAGGGAGGTCAGTGGAATGGTGAGGATGCAGGGAGTAGAGTTGGCGAAGGTAGATGAGTTTAAATACTTGGGATCAATAGTACAGAGTCATGGGGATTGTGGAAGAGAGGTCAAAAAGAGAGTGCAGGCAGGGTGGAATGGGTGGAGAAGAATGTCAGGATTAATTTGTGACAGATGGTTATCAGCAAGAGTGAAAGGGAAGGTCTACAGGACGGTAGTGAGACCAGCTATGTTATATGGGTTGGAGACGGTGGCACTGACCAGAAAGCAGGAGACAAAGCTGGAGGTTGCAGAGTTAAAGATGCTAAGATTTGCACTGGGTGTGATGAGGATGGATAGGATTAGAAATGAGTACATTAGAGGGTCAGCTCAGGTTGAACGGTTGGGAGACAAAGTCAGAGAGGCGAGAGTGCGTTGGTTTGGACATGTGTTGAGGAGAGATGCTGGGTATATTGGGAGAAGGGTGCTAAGGATAGAGTTGCCAGGGAAGAGGAAAAGAGGAAGGCCTAAGCAAAGGTTTATGGATGTGGTGAGAGGGGACATGCAGGTGATGGGTGTAACAAAACAAGACGCAGAGGACAGAAAGATATGGAAGAAGATGATCCGCTGTGGCAACCCCTAATGGGAGCAGCCGAAAGAAGAAGAAGAATAATGTCTGTCTTAAATTTCTTTTCTTTTCTGATCTATCATTTTATTAAATTTCTTAACCTGTCTCCATCACTGAATCCTTCCCCAATTAGTACATTGTAGGCTTTATCACACATCAAATTATACATTTATTTGTATTCATTTTCAGTCTATTTTCAAATCTTAGTGAGGTCAAGGAACAAAAATGTAAAAAAAATAATGCACTGGCGGTCAACTAGAAAGTCTGAAATACTTTTTATTGGGGTGAAGATTTTAAACATGTTTTTATCAGATTTGAGAAAATACTTAATGTACTGTACTTATAAAAAATAACATACTGTATATTTACTAATGTGAACATTTTTTGTACACCTCTGCAAACTGAAATAGTATTCAGTTATTTGATTAAAAGAGAAACATTTTAAACTAATTTAAATTAGAAACCATTGTTAAAAATAAAGAGTACACTGTACCAGGGGTTCATTAAAATAAATAATTACACAAATTATGATTGGAATATCATATGTTCCATGCATACATTTTATATAATGTCTGTTTTAAATTTAGTTTATTTGTTTTCTGATTTACCATTTTATTTATTTACTCAACCTTTCTCAATCACCAAATCCTTTGCCATTTAATACATTGTAGGCCTCATCACCCTCAAATTACATTTTTTAAAGAAGTTCTTCATGGCATGTCTTTGTACAGCTGAAATTCAGTGCATCCGGAAAGTATTCACAGCGCGTGACTTTTTCCACATTTTGTTATGTTACAACCTTATTCCAAAATGGATTAAATTCATTTTTTTCCTCAGAATTCTACACACAACACCCCATAATGACAATGTGAAAAAAGTTTACTTGAGGTTTTTGCAGATTTATTAAAAATAAAAAAAACTGAGAAAGCACATGTACATAAGTATTCACAGCCTTTGCTCAATACTTTGTCGATGCACCTTTGTCAGCAATTACAGCCTCAAGTCTTTTTGAATTATACATTACATATACATTATACAAAGTTATTGTCTGTTTTTCACCTGCAATTCTTTAATTTAATATTATTTATTGTATCAGTATGCTGCTGCTGGAGAATGTGAATTTCCCATTGGGATTATCTATCTATCTATCTATCTCTCTATCTATCTATCTATCCTTGGCCAGTTTTGCCCATTCCTCTTTGCAGCACCTCTCAAGCTCCATCAGGTTGGATGGGAAGCGTCAGTGCACAGCAATTTTAAGATCTCTCCAGAGATGTTCAATCAGATTCAAGTCTGGGCTCTGGCTGGGCCACTCAAGGACATTCACAGAGTTGTCCTGAAGCCACTCCTTTGATATCTTGGCTGTGTGCTTAGGGTCGTTGTCCTGCTGAAAGATGAACCGTCGCCCCAGTCTGAGGTCAAGAGCGCTCTGGAGCAGGTTTTCATCCAGGATGTCTCTGTACATTGCTGCAGTCATCTTTCCCTTTATCATGACTAGTCTCCCAGTCCCTGCCGCTGAAAAACATCCCCACAGCATGATGCTCCTACCACTATGCTTCACTGTAGGGATGGTATTGGCCTAGTGATGAGTGGTGCCTAGTTTCCTCCAAACGTGACTCCTGGCATTCACGCCAAAGAGTTCAATCTTCATCTCATAAGACCAGAGAAATTTCTTTCTCATGGTCTGAGAGTCCTTCAGGTGCCTTTTGGCAAACTCCAGGCGGGCTGCCATGTGCCTTTTACTAAGGAGTGCCTTCCGTCTGGTCACTCTACCATTCAGACCTGATTGGTGGATTGCTGCAGAGATGGTTGTCCTTCTGGAAGGTTCTCCTCTCTCCACAGAGGACCTCTGGAGCTCTGACAGAGTGACCATCGGGTTCTTGGTCACCTCCCTGACTAAGGCCCTTCTCCCCTGATCGCTCAGTTTAGATAGCCGGCCAGCTCTAGGAAGAGTCCTGGTGGTTTCAAACGTCTTCCACTTACGGATGATGGAGGTCACTGTTCTCATTGGGACCTTCAAAGCAACAGAAATTTTTCTGTAACCTTCCCCAGATTTGTGCCTCAAGACAATCCTGTCTCGGAGGTCTACAGACAATTCCTTTGACTTCATGCTTGGTTTGTGCTCTGACATGAACTGTCAACTGTGGAACCTTATATTGACAGGTGTGTGCCTCTCCAGATCATGTCCAATCAACTGAATTTACCACAGGTGGACTCCAATTAAGCTGCAGAAACATCTCAAGGATGATCAAGGGAAACAGGATGCACCTGAGCTCAATTTTGAGCATCATGGCAAAGGCTGTGAATACTTATGTACATGTGCTTTCTCAATTTTTTTATTTTTAATAAATTTGCAAAAATCTCAAGTAAACTTTTTTCATGTTGTCATTATGGAGTGTTGTGTGTAGAATTCTGAGGGAAAAAATGAATTTAATCCATTTTGGAATAAGGCTGTAACATAACAAAATGTGGAAAAAGTGATGTGCTGTGAATACTTTCCGGATGCACTGTAAGTGCAAACATCTGAAAATACTGAGCTGCTCCTTCAAAGATTGAGAATCAGATCCTCTCAAGCATTTCCTTATACCCAGCTAAGAAATTCCCTGTCATCTGATTTTTCACAGATCTTCGTAGATCTATTACATCATGTATCTTTTTAAGTCCTTAATTTGCCAATACTGTATCTGGATAACTGTACTTCAAGATAAATTATTATAAACACTAAATTATTAAATTATATGAAAGAGCAACATATATTTTAACTCAGCAGCCTTTGATTTCATATTGTATCATGGGACTATCAAAACAAACTTTACAATGTGCTGAAAAAAAGAATTGTGCATTTGCTACAATTTCATCATCAGACAGGATGTAAAATTTCATTACAGAATGCTTACGTCATTTTCCTGTAAATGGCCTAAAGACTGTCATCAACATAAATGACAGTCTAAGTTTTACAGTTGCCATTAAAGGAATACTCCAAAATTATTTTTATATGTTACTTACGCTTGTGTGGTTTGTAGTGATGACCAAGAAATATTTTGTAATGTCATGTTTTCAGGTAGAATTGAGATAATAAGTTTTCTGATAGAATAGGATCTTATATAGACCAACTCTGGGCAACAATAAATATCAAAAATATCCATGAAAAAAATCTCTGGTTACTCATATAGTATAATCCAGGGGTAGGCAACGTCAGTCCTGGAGTGCCACAGTATGTGCAGGTTTTTGTTCCAACCCAGTTCCTTAACGAGAACTCAATTATTGCTGATGAAGCACATATTGCTTAAGTGACATTTTAATGCTTCGTTTTAGTGGTCTCGCTTGTTAAGGTTCTCCAACCTTAATTGCTTATTTCAATCTTAAACTGCTGCATTCAGTGTTTTAATTGCTCCTTATTAGCAATAAGATGTAAAACAGGGGTAGGCAATGTCGGTCCTGGTGAGCCGCAGTGGCTACAGGTTTTCATTCCAACCCAATTGCTTAATTAGAAACCAATCATTGACAATCTCAGACCTTATTTAATTTTATGGCTTGTTAGTCTGTGCAATGTAAGGCTTTTATATCGTAGATTTTTTTCCTTTCCAAGGATATCATCCAAATGATTTGAAGCCTAAAACAGATCATTTTCAGTCTGTCACATTTTTCTATTAAGTGTTTTATTAAATCAAACCGTGCATGATGAACACACACAGATGTAATTGGAAAAAAGCTAGCTGGAGAACTGCTGGCTGCTTTGTCTTTTACATCTTATTGCTAATAAGGAGCAATTAAAACACTGAATGCAGCAGTTTAAGATTGAAATAAGCAATTAAGGTTGGAGAACCTTAACAAGCGAGACCACTAAAATGAAGCATTAAAATGTCACTTAAGCAATATGTGCTTCATCAGCAATAATTGAGTTCTCGTTAAGGAACTGGGTTGGAACAAAAACCTGCACATACTGTGGCACTCCAGGACCGACGTTGCCTACCCCCTGGTATAATCCACATGTCAAGTCATACAGTCATATACTCACAATGTGCAAGACATATGGATTTATTTCTAACATCTTGTTAAGAAAATACCTCTGGAAAATAAAAGTTTACAAAGGAAGTCTGTTCACACTTTTGTATTGAACACCTGACTCTCCCACTCATTCATTGGTCAAGAGACTTGTCTTCAGTTCAAATGTATGATCCTGTATGAACAGATTTCCTGTTCATGGACTACTTTAATTCTGCCTAGGTATTTATTTGGCAATATTTTACCAAAGAATGCATGTGTTTTGAGATTTTTAATGGATATTTTGTATATTTAGTTTGCTCTTGACAAGCATCAGCCAACATAGGCTCCTGTTCTTTTAGAAATATTTGCATTTTCGATGAAAACATAAGCCAAATTATTTTCTCAGTCATCACTACAGACCACAAGGGGTAAGTAACAAATGTAAAAAACATCATTTTTGTGGGAATTCCTTCAAGTTTTACTCAACTGAAACATGCAATATTGATTAAAAACATGGATTAAATTAAAAACTTATTCTCATTTATTTAAAGCAAGAAAAAGCACATGTTACATGTTGGGACTGATAGATGGATGGTGGATACATTAATGTTTGTTTTGTATTCAGAGATAAAAGGTCATAATTAAAATGAGCTACTAAGGTATCAGACTGAAAAACAAGCAGAAACTATAGAAAACAATCACCTACAAAATACAACTATGGACTTTTACAAAACCTGAGCTCCTAAAAAATGTAAAATGTATCTACATAAACACTTGTTTAGTTGTCCATATGAGTCAATTGACATTCTTACTTTTATCTCTCAAAATCATTTTCTTGTTTTAACACTATTAACAAATTTGTAGCAAATAGAATCATTAATGTCCCATAGGCCGCCCTGTTTGTTATTTATTGTTGATGTAAGGATGTTTAAATAAAAAACTATTTGCTCATTTATCAACAGTTCATGGATTAAATCCTTCAGTATAAAATAGCAGACATCATTACATTAATTAGCAGATTAACATGTTAACTGATTCTAAGGTATAACAAGCCAAATGCACCTATTACTCAGTTTTCATAGAGATTTTGAGTCAGATTTTCAAAAGGCAATGAAGCAGCTAAATGTCAGTGGTGTTAAAGGTAAAAATGATATTTCCCTCATTCCGCTCCCCAGGTTGCAAATTTTCAGCAGTAAAAATTGGGATATACAGTAGTTATACTGAAAATGTGTAATGCAAACCAAGTTGAGTATAATTTTGGGGACAGCAGTGAACATAATGGGTTCAAGGGTAAAGCGATTTCTGGGGAATAATTTGCTTTAGGATGTAGAAAGAGTAGTGGTTTATGTTCTTAGCCTGTGTACTCATTTCAGACATTTGGAGGAAGAAAGTTACTGATCAATAATGTAGGTGTTGGGGGCAGTTGTGTTTTGCAGTGTAGTACTTGTGTGTATGAGTGTTTTTCTAAGGACAGACAGGACAATCTGAGGTTCTTGAAGACAAATGCATTTTCTGGACTAGGTGTCTCCAAAAACAAAACAACTTCAAAAAATCTAAGACAGAGGGCACCCTTTATATCTTCAAATCTCAAATTTACATATTGATTATATACCTAGAAAACAGTCAGAATGCTTATATAAATTGGAAAACTTGCATTAGTTACAAGCAACTGCTTCATGATTTTTATGACTTGGTTAGAATCTGGTGACATTTGCTTGCTCCCTCTTCAGCTGGAAAAGTCAGCCTGCACAAAGCTTTTATCAGCTCCAGTCTATTGTATAAGTATAGCACAGACTTGCAATTCTAGTATAGGTCTCTTCACTCCAACTATTCTTCCAAACTGGACTAAGGAACATTCTGTTTTCTTTACATTACTTCTAATTGCTGGCTTTGGTATGTCACCTATTATTTTGGATTTGTTTAAATGTGGAGATCCTCACATGTGTCTAATATTTTTCTTCTCGACCTCTGATTCTAGGCCATTCTGATTAAACCTGTGACCTCAGGTCTCATAGCACTTCCAATAAGGAAACATAAAGATGACAAGCCAGCAGTCATGACAAAGACGGCTGTTAAAAACTTATATAGCATGATAGAAGACTCCTGCTGCTTCAGGTAAGACCAATAGTCGGAAAGGATGAGCATGTACGTATTCCCGTCCTTAGGAGGCTGGAGTCTGAGTACATGATTGGAGTCCAGTACCAACTCCCCAAACCCTGTTAGAGTGCTACCCACTTTTAGCATCTCTTCCTTCTCTTCCAGCCACCAGGGCTTCTCCATGTTTAACAGATGTCCAAAGTAATCCTTAAAACGGAGACGACTATGCACTAGTTCCAGACTGAGGCCCGTGGCAGTCAGAGGGGATTCCACAAGCACAGACACCCGTGTGTCATAATCACTGTTAGCTGCCAGGCTGAAAGGCACAGTTTTGAGTGTCTCTTGAAGGTTTTTCATCTTAGGAACCCTGAAAAAAACATAAATTGAAAGTTAAACTTCTTTTATTTTAAGGAATTGTAATGAATCTATACCACCATCCTTTTAAATTAATATTTAAAACAGTGATTTTGTATTTTAGTAAACATCAAAATCTGAGCAATAATTTAAAATGAGATTAGAAAAACTATGAAAAAAGCTACTGTATATAAACATAGAGTATACTGAAATGACTGTTATATACAAGGTCCAGCTCTGTCACTAGTGTTGAGATTTTACCGCTGCTCAGATGTAACCGCACAGACATATTGAAATAAACACTGTAGATTGCAGCAAGTCAAGTCAAGTCAAGTTGGGGAGCCTGCACAGGTATAGTGCATTGCCGCACCCACTACACGATGAAACAAGTCAGGATCCCAGTTGGCAACCCCCCAGGCAGACACGCAGCCCAGTCCTACCCTCCGGAAATGACCCTCTATCTGCCGCAGCCAGGTGTTATATGGGCGACCCTTTTGCCTGGTCCAGCCACTCGGGTCCCCAACAATGAGGATTTTACAAGACGGATCATCCTCGGGGAAACGCGTCACATGTCCGTAGTGCCGTAACTGACGCTCTCTTACAAGGCAGGTAATGTGCCTCATTCGGGACTCCGTGAGCAACTGCTCATTCGACACAAAAGTCAAACCAACGGTACCCAAGGATTTTCTGGAGAGACACAGTACCAAAGGAGTCCAGTCTTCATCTCAGGTCACTGGATAGTGTCCATGTCTCGCAACCATATAGCAAGACAGGAAGCACCAGGATGCTAAAGACTTGGACCTTCGTCCTTTTGCATAGATATCGGGAGCGCCACACACCCCTTTCCAGCGACCTCATGATCACCCATACTCTCCCAATCCATCTACTGACTTCATAGGAAGAGTCACCAGAGACATGAATGTCACTGCCAAAGTAAGTAAACCTCTCGACAAGGCTGACACTCTTTCCACAGACAGACACACTGCTGATGGCTGTGCCCAAGAGGTCATTAAAGGCCTGGATCTTGGTTTTTATCCAGTACACTCCCAAGCCCAGACACTCAGACTCCTCGCTCAGTCACTCGAGTGTCCTGATCAGAGCCTCCATTAACTCCACGAAGATCACAGCATTGTCAGCAAAGTCAAGATCTGTGAATCTTTCTTGACCAACAAATGCTCCGCAGCCACTGGACCTCATGACCTTGCAACGAACAGAGTAGGAGCAAGAACACACCCTGGGAAAAATGCAGAGGTTCTGCACAGCACTCACAGTACCAGTGTACCAGTGTCTTGCCATTATATCCAGCAACCTTGAGGGGATTCCGCGAACCCTCAGGATGTCCCACAGGGCAGCTTGATGAACTGAGTCGAACGCTTTATGAAAATCGACAAAGGCTGCAAAGAAACTCTGCCGATATTCACGTTTGCGCTCCATGAGAACCCTCAGTGCCAGGATGCAGTCGATGGTAGACTTCTTAGGCGTAAAACCAGACTATTCCGGTCAGTAGGTGAGCAAGTGATCACAGATCCTATTGAGGACAACCCTAGCAATGACCTTACCTGGCACTGAGAGCAGTGTTATCCCCCTGTAGTTGCTGCAATCCAGGCGATCACCCTTCCCTTTCCAGATAGGGATGACAAGTCCCATTTTCCAGTCAGTTGGGATGATGCCTGTCTCCCAAATGGAAGCAAAGATTGCTTGCAATGCCAGGAGGACAGCCTTACCACCAGCCTGGAGAAGTTCATCCCAGATACCACAGATCCCTGCAGCCTTTGCTCCCCTAAGCTGGTTCACCACCTGTGCAATCTCAGTGAGATTGGGTGGTTCACAGCTAATTGGAGGATCAGCCTCAAGAACTGTGAACCCAGAGATATCCAATGTCCTAGCCGGAGGATCAGCTTTGAACAACTACTCAGAGTAGCCAGCCCAGTGGGTCACAACTGCAGTGTCATCCGTAACGACTGTTCCATCAGCCGCCCTGACTGAGATTCTCCGAGGATCCGATTTAGATGTGCATAATGCTTTGATTCCTCTGTAAGCACGACGTGGGTCGCTAGACCACAGATGGTGTGTTACTTGCTCACAGATTCCTCTAACAAACACCTCTTTATCTGCCCTCAGAGCCCTTGCAGCCATCCTTCTCAGTTCCCGGTACAGACCAGAGTTGCCATTGATCTGTGCACTGCGACTCCTCTCGATAATATCCAGGGTGCCCTGCAAGATGAAGCACCTCCTTCTGGGAACACCAGTAACACAAACACAAACCTCAGCAACCTTCAGGGTCTTGTCACGGAAGGTCTCCCACATCACATTAGGATTGTCGGTCGTACCCAAATCTACAAGTTCCTCAAACAAAACTGTGTGCAAACTCATTAGAAACAGCCTGGTCTTGGAGTCTGGCCAAGTCCAGGCTAGTTTTCCTAGCAGGTGGTAACCTACTGGACCTAAGCTGGATCCTAAGAGTAGCAACAACAAGTCTGTGGTCAGAATTCACAAACTGGGCACTTCTGTAGACCCTGCAGTTTTGCAAGAGCCTCCAGCGTTTGCCCATGAGGATGTGATCGATCTTCTTCACCGCACCACCAGTATTGGAGTACCAAGTCCAATGATGCGGTTCTGGGCACTGGAACCAGGATACAGCAATCCGCAGCCCCTGACATTTTGCAAAGTCAAGGAACATGGAGCCACTTTCACCATGGTCATCAGACCCAAGGGGACCATGACAATCCTCATAGCAAGCCCTGTCAGTGCCACTGGCTGCATTGAAGTCACCCGTGACCAGAGGAGTGTCACCTTGTGGTAAGACCCATCAACCACCGAGCAAAGCTGCGAATAAAATGTCTCCCTAGCTGAGACATCACTCACCGCGATCAGAGCATACACTGAGACAACAGACAAGGTACCCAGGGAGTACCGTAATCTGAGTCTCATAATACACTTGTTGAAAGGAGTGACATCAGACATCATTGGAAGAAGCCGATCCGCTACAGCAACAGCTTCTCCCTGAGTATGACAGCCATCAGACCCACCAGACCAATAAAATGTGTATCCACCTTCAGAGATCTGGCCAATACCCAGTCTGCGCACCTCATAGAGTGCCGCCACTGAAATGCAGAGTTTACACAGCTCCTCCGACAGCAGAGGAAGATGATCATCTTGCTGGGGAGACAAGACATTCCATGCGCCTACCTATATGGGCCGCCTCAAATTGGGACCCGAGTGCTGCTGTGCAGCGGGCGATGCCTCAGCACCACACCAGTTCTGATCCCCAACAGACCTGACCCCATTGGCTCTCCAGTGGTTTCATCTCTTCCGGGGATGAGGCTCCCGAGGGCTTTCCCCCATTCCCTTCATGATGCGAGCAGCCTTCCTATCGGCAGCTGCAGCAGAGCTACTCCCGCGGAGAGCAAAAAGGAGTCCTTTCTGTCGTTTTGGAGCTGTGTGAAGTTTTTTTTACGGTGGCTGGAGTGCCGATCCTGCCACCAACCCCCATGATTTCCCTGCAAGTTGAAGGGATGTTGAATCATGCTGCAGAGAGTTATATGATTTATTACTTCTATATGATTTGTTCTTCATTTATGTAGAAAAAGAATTAAGCTTGTGTACAGTTTAAGGGACTAACTTGCATTCTTTTATGAGAAAATGCTGACCTCTTGATACTAACAGAACACCCTGTGATATTATAAATTAATGTGATAGTTTCTGAATTCCTACTTAAACTTATTTGAGCCTATTTCTTAAAACTGTGAGTGCTTTGATAACCTCTTTATCTGAAAGAAGCAATGTACACATTCCAATTCAGGGAGTAGTAAGCTATTATAATTTATGTATAATCTCAAAATGAACTGCCATGTATATTTGTTTTAATACATGAAGAGAGGCCCCATGTTAGACTGCAGATTGTCTTTTCTGGCCAGCCAGTGGCACTGAGCTGGGGGGGGCTCCAGTCTCTTCGGAGGTGTGTGTGTGGGGTGGGGGGGGCTGCAGTCTCTCTAACTCACCAAGAATAAAGAAATTGCTTTTTATTTTAAATTGGTGTTTGTTTTTCCATTGTTTTTGACTTCAGCGTTCACACCTGTTGCTATAATGGTCTTGAGCACAAACTTTTTCCTAACTATAGCGACAATTACACCATACACCTGCAACCTCCTGGATTCAGTATTCAAAGATCACAAGTCCAGGTCACATTGCCAGTGTCAGAAAACAGCTGAATGAAAAGCTTCATATTTTGATACATTGGTTGCTAACCAAGTATGTTGATTATTGGCCTTGTGATATCTTAATACAAGAATCAGTAATAAAAAAGAAACTGTAAAACTGGAATGTGGATATGCAAATCTCAAAAGATCTACACCACTTCTGGAGTTCAATTTCTTATTTAGTTTCCAAGCCATAACTGTAACAGATGATATAATGGGATTCAATCAATTAATTTTTTGGCACTAGCTTGGCTAGTATACAAGTGGGATTTATTTTTATTATGATTTTGAATGAGACCAAGTGGAGTAAAACCTTGGCCTGTCCTGTGAATTGTGTAACCAGACTTTTCAGTATTCCAGTTGTTGGAGTAAAATCTCCAGTCAATAGTTTTGGTGAACTTTTTATGAATTTACCTCAGGATTTCATACAACTAAACAGAAAAAAAAATTCTCTGTTTATTTGCATTTGCACTAATGTCTTTTCCTTTTTGAACTTTTCTTACTAAGATACTTAATATTACATATTTCAATGTGTAATATTAGGTATCTTAGTAAGAAAAGTTAAAAAGGTATACAAACCTGAACTTGTTTCAGATTAATTCAGTTAAGACTGAATTTTCTTAAATTACAACTGCAGCTCACATGAACTCAGAGCCACTTCCATGATTTTAATTCAATATGAAAACATTCACTAAAATCACTTCACTTCTTTTGCCTCTCTAATTATGCAGGCATGAATCTGCCTAGTACAAAACACGTAAGTTCAGCAATAAGGTTGTGCGAGTATTCGACCAACTTTCAGCAGTTTGTACATCTTAAAAGATGCTGTATGTGTTACAAATGATATACCAGGTACAACCAAAAAACATTCAACAGGGAGTGGCATTGGTGGAATTACATTACACAGAAACGTGGAAACAGAATGATTGCCTGGATGCTTTTCAGCTCAACAAGATACCTACCTGTTAATAGTATATTAGTCAAGATTTTCTTAAGAATATAATAAGAGGATAGGCATATGTTCACATTTTTCCTTTAAAGTTGTTCTATTAATATGTCAGTCAATTTGAGTAAAAGGGAAATGTCTATGGACACCGCAGAAAGTGAACACTGACAGCAAAAGGCGCCCACCTGCTGTGTTCCTTTTTGTAAACAAAAGGGTTTAGAAGGTCATTATTGACACAACAAACAATATATCATGGAATTGGTGGAGTTGAGTGTTGAACATGCCAAATTGACCCATAATTTAAGACTTTTCCATAGATTCATTTTTTCGCAATGCCTTTCCACTTCCACTAACCATGTACTTGTAATCTTGTTAAAAACTTTCTTGTTCTGTTGAACAATGGACTTCTGGATGACTCCATAACATGTTGGAACATAATGGCTGGTCAGCATTTCACCATCTGGTAGGACAATACCTGAAAAATAAATAAGAGCACTGAATATCATATCTAGCAATGTTGTTAGAGTCTATTCTTTTGGCAAAGTGTTGTCAAAGATAATGACTTGGAATGACTTGTGTCCTGCAGTGGGTTGGCACCCTGCCCAGGATTGGTTCCTGCCTTGTGCCCTGTGTTGGCTGGGATTGGCTCCAGCAGACCCCCATGACCCTGTGTTCGGATACAGCGGGTTGGAAAATGGATGGATGGAGTTAAAGGCATGGGAGATGTCAGTAAGAAAACCCTTCTTTGTTTTCTAATCATAAAAATATTTTGGGTGCTATGTGATGCTTTCTACAGGATGTTCATATAGCTAGGACTGCAATACATGTTATGTTCCCAAAACAATTATTAATGTTGATGCTGCCAAACCAATATATACAAACACATACAAAATACAGATTCAATAAAAAGTATCATTATGGCTTTGTCGACTTTAAAACAATTACCTCTTTTTAAAAATTTGTTCTGTGTTGAGATCACAAGTTTATCTGTTATCAATGATTGCAGGGTACTTTTCTATTATCGGGACGCAAATCATATTATCGTTTTTAAGATTAGGCACTCAAAGGGAACATTAACACTAGGGACCTATAGGTAACTATATGCTTCACCCCCGCTAACTTTAAGGTTAGTATTTGTGGTAGGGGTATGCCAGTCTAATAATTTAAAATCCAAAAATTAAGTAACCGGGGCCCACCGATTTGTGTCATGATAATAGAAAAGTACCAATTGTAAATAGACATGGGCAGTGCTCCACCATGTTCACTTTCTCCCTTTTAATTATTGTTGGGAGAGTGGGAAGAGGGGAGCACAATAAATCTACAGCCATATCCTTTGTCTTAAGAGATATTTAATTGTAAAAAGGACATTCACCATTGCATAAACGCATCAGCAACAGGTGATTGGCTGCCCTCTTTATGTTATAGAATACTCACAATAGCGTGGTCATCTGCAAATTTCAGGACAAGTCTGTTTTTGTGTGTACAAATACAGTCTTTTGTATATAAGTAAACAGAAGAGAACACAGACAGGAGCCTTGAGGTGATTACATTGATAATTTAAGACTATCAGAGAAACAACCATTAATACTTTGTTAAAAAGTCCCTAACACCAAGTAATGGGCCAAAGAAAATTGGAAAGCTGCTGAGAAATCTATAAACAGCAATCTTGCATGGTTTTGCAGTCCTTCCAAGTACTCATAGGTTCAGAAGTGCGCTGTGGCACCCTCCACCCTACTTTTTGCTCTGTATGCAAACTGGTAAAGCCTACACAGGCTTCAGTTTTATTCAGTAGCAGTTTCTTAATTAACTTCTCAAAGGATTTCTTGATAGTAGTTAAGGCTGCTAGTCTGAAATCATTTAATGCTTCTGGGCATATAGTTTCTACTAATGAAATAAGATTTGCTTGTTTCAGAAGTCTGGGCACCTAAATCTAGGAACATCTCAAATAAAAATTGATATATTAGAGATAAGTGTACAGGAGTGAAGCACACATCTGCTTTCACTGTGGGCCCAAGTTTTTTTTTTAATTTTATTTTAGTTTGCTGAAGGACTCTTTTGAAATCATTTTGCTTAAAGAAGGGCTCCAACTGGTTCCAGTCCCAAGGATGTTCTTTTGCTAACTAATTTCTGTGTATCTCTAATCTTAAATAGAATTACTTGAATTTTTGAGCCAAATGATAGTCATTTCAAACCCCTGTTAATTCAACATGTTTATTGCATTTAGATAGATAGATATTTAGTGTGAATGCCAGTCATCATCATCATGCCATTCCACAATGAACCCAGGTTGTCAGTTTATTCCAAAGTTCCATTCTTATACTTTTGTGTTGCCTGCTTTAATTTCTCATTTCACCTCCTTCTGTGTCCAGGTCCAGTGAAGACTACTTTTTTGATTTTAATTAATTTATTTGTTGCATGCAATTATTTGATAAACATTTCTTGATTTTCATCTATTGTTGATAACCACACATAAGTGAAATAGATATAGGAATACACTGCAGTCCTTTTTGTGACTTTGATTTAAAAATTATTAACACTTAAAATGAACGAACATGTAATAGAATTTTGTTGTCTTTTAGAATTGTATTGAAAGTGATGACTAAAATCTTGTAAATCAAGAGCTTCATTGTCTTTCCAGCAAAATAAACTATAAAACAGTCATAAAATTAAAGGAGAACTTTTAATTAAAGACAATTGCTTAATATAATAACATGCACCCCCAAGGCTCACCCAAGACCACTGCTGATGGAACATATAGTACAGTCACTAATGTGAATGTATTTTATTAGACTTTTGCAGTAAATAGGCTTAGAACTGTAAATTGCTTTAGGCAGCAATAATTGGCAGGCATTAATAAAGCACGAACAAAGACAATGCAATGGAGAAAAGATAAGGTAAATAAGGAAGGAGTAAAGCTGGCACTTGTCTCACAAAAAGTCCCTGACTTTCTTTACTTACAGGTTATGCAGTTATGCAGTGCCCCTGAACAAATACCACAAATTCTTTGAATTACTGTACAGAACTACTTTAATAATAGTTTGCATGTGTTTAGGAAGTAAACATCAAGTTGCACAAATTTGCTGAAGTTTCAAAATGAGGCAAATAAAGCACTCAATTATGACTTTCTGTATATGTGAAAGGTTGTATAGTTGCCAAGGAACTGCCAGAGTCAAACGCACCACCACGTTTCAACAAGGCAGGAGGAAGTCCCACAGAAGATTCCTCAGAAAAAAAGGCGTGTGAGAGTTTCAACCATGGCAGAAGCATGCGATGTTCTCTGAGGACATTAGAGCAGACTTGACTCAACATGTGGTGGTGAACATTAAGAAAGCTGGACCCATGGGAGGGCATGAACCAGGGCACAAGACCTCCTGGTGAAGCTTGTGGGGACTAGCCAGGGGGTAAGGTAGTGGGAGCACATGGCCACTACTTGCCAAACAGGATCCAAATTGTCCATCTGAAGATGAGTTTAGAGAGTACTGGTACTCTTCTGTCCATCCAGTAGTGAATACATGGACCCAAATGAGAAGCATGTGACTGTGCTGTTCCTTCAAGGGAATGGGAACATGAGAAAGCACCTTAGAGTCCTAGCCCTTCAGGGGCAACAGAAGTTTCAGAGTTACGATGATTACTAGAGAGAGGTATACCTGCTGTATCTGTAGCAAAGGTGGGCAGTTCCACACAAACCTGCCAAACTTGATATGAAAATAACCTGACAAACCTGCTCTAAGGAAAGCTGCTGCCAGTAGAGTCCTCCAGAAATCGAGTTTGAAACCCCTGTTTGGCACATTGTTAACAATTAGTGCAAGCCCAAAAGGATGCTTACCTTCAACTGCTACATAGCTGATTTGCTTTGGATGCAGTGATTCTATGGACTTTATCAAATCTTCATTCAGTTCCACCTTTGGAATTTCCTATTGAGGCAGAGTGGGCACAGACATATACACAATGAATGGAAGTCAGTTTTTAACTCTTTTTACATTGCACTTACTAGCAGGCTGAGGTGACAACTTACCTTAAGCTTCAGCACTTCTTCTCGCTTTTTTCTGTATAAGTTGTAAAAGAGTCCTGATAAGGCAAGGCTACCCCCAAAACAGAGCAAAGCCAGAGAGGCATATTTGTTGTCACTCATCTTCCTGGTAGGAAACACAACAGTCTATAAAATCAGAGAGCCACTGGAAAAATCCAGTTAGCCAGACAAATTTTTATAGTAGCTCCACTCATACACCCAGACTGAAATGCCATGTTAACACTGGTACTGGACAGCCTACCTCATGAAATTAGCAGCACAAGGGGGGAGGCCTAATTAAATTACAACGCACCGACCAATATTATATGCTAGCACCAACCAATATTATATGCTAGAGACATCAAATAGAAGTGTCATGGTGTTAAACAGAAGGAGAGGTCACAGAAGCCAAGTTACAGCAATGATGGGCCAGATCACCCCCAGGTCATGCTGGTAACCCTCCCATTGTAGGAGATAGAATGATAGGTGTCCAGGGCACAGAGTCACAAGTTGTCAGAATGAATGGTGGGAAATATCAAGCTAAAAAAGTAAAGCTACTTATTTATACAGACAGGCGGCACGGTGGCGCAGTGGGTAGCGCTGCTGCCTCGCAGTTGGGAGATCTGGGGACCCGGGTTCGTTTCCCGGGTCCGCCCTGCGTGGAGTTTGCATGTTCTCCCCGTGTCTGCGTGGGTTTCCTCCGGGCGCTCCGGTTTCCTCCCACAGTCCAAAGACATGCAGATTAGGTGGATTGGCGATTCTAAATTGGCCCTAGTGTGTGGGTGTGTTTGTGTGTTTCCTGAGGTGGGTTGGCACCCTGCCCAGGATTGGTTCCCTGCCTTGTGCCCTGTGTTGGCTGGGATTGGCTCCAGCAGACCCCCGTGACCCTGTGTTCGGATTCAGCGGGTTGGAAAATGGATGGATGGATTTATACAGACAGTGTGGATAAACCAAACATCTACCATAATAACAAACATCCAGCCTATAGAATTTCAACTTATGCAGCAGCTACTGGAAAGTGTTATGTCATATAGTCATATAGTGTGGTATTCATTTAGCTCTAGTAGCTGAGGTAATATGACAGTTATAGATGGAATCATCCAGCTGATATAAATTGTTGGACAGAAGGCATTGTGATAAGCATTCCAGCATGTACCTATATGAAAGAGAAGTAATCGGACCACAAAGTCGCAGACTAATAGCTGTATTGGTGTAGATCCAAAGATACCAACCATTGTAGCACACATGTAGAAAAGGAGTCATGGCAAAACATGAACTTAGTCACAGACTGGTACACCAATACAGTACAGTTGTTGTATTGGTCTTGATACAGCAAAGTTAAAGGTAGATAGCAATCATAGCAAGCACACAGCCAGTGAAATCAAAGTCATGCAGGAGACATATTGGTAATCATTCTGAAATCCAAACACAAGCTCAGTGTCAAATGTCCAGCCCATGGAAAAAAAAAAGCCATTCAGAATTACTGTGGGTGCAGTGGTCAAGTATTCAAGGAATTTAATGCCATGTTACACAGCAGAACCTTGACATTTAAGAGATCAGAACATGGAAGGAGTCACAGAAAAAAGCAGCTATAGCAGCTTAACTCCAGCTAATACACCATTATGGGTTTAAGCATTCAAAGTAGCAACTGGCAGCTCTCCAGCAACTACAACACTCTTCATTCAGTAACAGATATTCAGATAAAAAGGCATTGTCAAGGGAGCTTATTGGTCAATTAATTGCAAGCCAGGTTTCAGAACAGCAGTAATGGTGATTGGAGACAATTGGCAACTTTAATTGAACCAGAGCATATACTACAGTTGAGATGATCTTTACTGACCCCTTAAAAATCCTTGATTGTGTTTGCTGGTACAAAATGTGAGCCCCCAGGGATGTCAAAACTATTCTTCCCCTAATTAGAAGCACTCAACACAGACTATTGCACTACCTGCTCCAGTCTGAGTAGAATTAAGGCTGCTATGACTTTTTCTAAGCACTACTGAGATAGGTCCAATTTTTGATAGGGGGTCCTTCAACGTACAATGAAATCATCAAGCAAGCCAGTAAGGCACTTTGACTCAATCAGACTCAGCACAGAACAAAATGGGACTTTATAGAATTATCGTATCTTTGCTCTGCAGTGTATGTAAAAGTCTTTCCCCTCTAACATTTCTACAGACATGTTTGTGGTACTTGCCTGCCACTAATAAGGAATTATGTCATAACAATAAGTATTGAACAGCCTCTTGAAGGGAACAACTGATGTATAACAAAGAGTGTCCTTATAATAATTTGGAAAATGAAGAGAAAGAGCAAAATGCTCTTCCTACAATATACTGTTCAAATCCATGTGCTCTGGATTTCGTTTGTTCATCTACTGCCTTCAACATGCTTTACTCTGATGGCTGAAACCAAAATCTACTTCTTTTCACAGATCAATCATACTTCTATCAAGTTCTAACAGTTTATATGTTTTCTTCTCCCACTGTGTTCTCAGACAAAATCAAACAAAAAATGATCTAATGGACAATTCTCAAACCACTCATGAGATGTGTGTCAGAGAAAATGATGCAATAAACTAATATATTCGTAAAGTGTATGTAGGTACTCCTTTCTTCAGTTCTTCAATTGTGCAATTTGATACACCCATCTATTGGACTACATTTGAATCAATAATGTGCATCAAATTTGTTTAACAAAAACAATGTAACAGCCTTTGTTTGAGGAAATGCCTCATTCCTAACAGATGAAGGAACAACCATATGGAGTTGTAGATTAACTGTAGGCTAATTCAAAAAAGAAAACGTGTTTTTATTAATACTTCAGGTTCTGTATACAGTATCATATTTTCAAACATTTCTATGTATTAGTCATTGTGATATGAAATTTCTTTTATTTAAGTCACTAAAAGTGAATCTTTTTTGTAGGTTGGTGATGCTGCATGAACGTTCAGAGTAGAAACACATTGTTGCACATCACTGTTGTGTGTATTTGTTTTTGGTTAATGGCTGCAGGAATATGATGTGATTTTCAAATAAGAGTAAAGGAAGGAGTCATATGAAGAAGACAGAATTTACTAAGAGTGATACTGTATGTTTACGCTTTTCTGAGTTATTTTTTTTCTCCAAGTACTCCAGTTCTCTTTCCACATTACAAAGATGTGCATCTTAAGCTAGTTGGCTCCTCTATAAATATGCCCAGGATGAGCAAGCGTGGGTGTACCTGGGAAGGTTTCCAATCATACTGTGGCCCTTATCATTTGAGGTTGGTTCTTGCCCAAGTGCATATGATGCTGTCAGGATAAGAACTGGCTCACCATTGCCCTGGACTGGATAAGCTGATATAGAAAAAATGGATGGTCTGAAGTTGACCCCAGAAAAAAATGTGAATAGTTTGTTAAAACAGCCTGAGATTGCATAAACTACTACCATGGGCTAAAAGATTTTTTAAAAATTTTATACACCTTAGTAAACACTGCTAATACAGGTAATGCCTGAGGACATATCGGTCAGGTATTCCCCTAGAAATTCCACCTTAATCATAACTCTATAATTAAAGCAATATAATTGTATATTTTATGTTTTAATTTCCTGGTAGCCGTGACTTTAAAAATGTTTATGGTATCTTAACAGCTAACAGCTTATCTCTACACTAAATACTAAAAACAACAGTTAGCTGCAGTAGCACCAAAAATAGGACTGTCATGGCAACAGTGGGCATCACAAAATGCTTAGTGAAACTTTTATTCATGTTCTGAATTTCCCTAATTTCAGGGTCATGGAAAGTTGCAGTTTGTTTTGGCAGCATTTGAAGCAAAGCTGGGACCAGTGCAGTCAGGGCACCACCCCATCACAGTACATACAGGTACGTACATACACCCATTTTAAAGTCACTGTTGAACTTGACATTATCCCTAGAAAGTGGTGGAATTAAAACTCCCTTCATTCCACCCATTTTCAAATCCTAGAGGCTAGAGTCAAAAGTGAAGGGGTACAACTCTATCAGTGGGCTCACTCAGGTCCATACCCATACTAACTTCCACTGGGCTAGTTTAAAATCGCCAATTAACCTACTGTGTCAGAAGGCCAAATCACTATTTTGTGACTGCAGACATTTTGTTTAAAAACTACAGAAATGCATTTTGCTGTAAGTTGCTGAGACAAACCTCAATGAGGCTGTAACTGAACTGTGTGAACTTTTTTCTGACGCAAGTTCCAATGTCCATGCAGCATCCTGACTTTTCAATTAAGACAAGTAGCCTGATGACACAGTTACTTCCTCGCTCAAGTGCATCCTTTGGTGCTACCCGTTGGCTTTCATATCCTTGAGCAAAATATAATTTTTTATTTTACTGGTATGGAGCCTTCTGACTTTGAAATAAAGATTTATTTTTACTAGGGCTTTATATGCACACTTTTATATTTTTCATTTATATTTTGCTATTACTCTTTTACTCTTCTTTAATAAAAATTGCTTTACTAATACTGCTTTACTATACTTTGCAAATCTTGAATGATTGAGGTAATAAAGTACTATAAGCCACTAAGTTCTGAGCAGATTGCCATTTCTCTGCCACAAGGCTAGTGCATGAGGAGGGACATCTCCAATACTGAGTAGCATGGGAATGAGTAGAGTAGTGATGGAAAATGGCAATAAACAAGGTGCATAAGCCTACAGTGTCTAGGGGACACCTCTCTTATCTGCTCAGGCTAAAGCTATGGATGGTCCTTGTCTGGAGTACTGAGAAGTAGTAGGCCATGCAGGCATCATTCATAATCAGTGCTTATAAGTGCCTATATGTGTAAGCCCTGTGTAAGTGTGTGTTATGCTTAAGGTGCACAGCATAGACTAACCATTAATGAATCTAGTGAACACCACTCACCCTATGATAATACATCTACCTTGCACATCTTTATGATGTAGGGGAAACCGCAGGCAGACATGAAGAGAACATGAAGACAACCCAAACAGTAACTAGACTAGTACTTAGACGTGGCTTTCAGAGCGCTAATCACTGTGCCATATGAATTTCAACATAATCTCAGAACAGTGATATGCAGTCACTGAACACATTTTTAGGAACTCCTGCACACTTGCTTATCCACGTAATTATCTAATCAGCCAGTCATGTGGCAGCAGCACAATGCAACAGCATACAGTAAATATGCAAATGCAGCTAAGCTTCAGTTAATGTTCATATCAAACACCAGAATGGAGAAACCTTACTCATTTCAAACGAGGCATGATTGTTGGTGCCAGAAGGGCTGGTTTAAGAATTTCTGTAACTGCTGATCTCCTGGGATTTTCATGATTATCACTCTCTAAACTTTACTCGGAATGGTGAGAAAAACAAGTAACAGTAACCGCTATGTGGTTGGAAAAACCTCATTGATGAAAGAGTTAAGAGGAGAATGGACAGACTGGTTTGAGCTAACAGAAAGCCTACAGTAACTCAGATAACCACTCTGTACAACTCTTGTGGGCAGAAAAGCACCTCAGAAGAAACAACACATCACATGTTGAAGCAGAAGGGCTACAACAGCAGAAGACCACATTGGGTTCCACTTCTGCCAGCCAAAAACAGAAATCTGAAGCTGCAGTGGGTACAGGCTCACCGGAACTGGACAGTTGAAAACTGGAAAAACACGGCCTGGTCTGATGACTCTTAATTTCTGCCAAGGCACACGGATAGTCGAGTCAGAAATTGGCATCAACAGTATGAATCCTTGCCCCCAACCTGCCTTGTGAAAACAGTCCGGGCTGGCAGTGGCAGTGTAATGATGTGAAGAATGATTTTGTAGCACACTTTGGGCCCATTAATACCAATCATTCATCACTTGAATGCCAAGGCCTATTTGAGTATTGTTGCTGACCATTTGTATTCTTTCACGGCCACAATTTACCCATCTTCTAATGGCTACCTCCAGCATGATAATGCACAATGTCTCAAAGTACAGATTATCTTAAACTGGTTTCATGAATAGAAGAATGAGTTCAGTGATATTCACTGTCCCTCCCATTCATTGAATCTGAATCCAGTAGAACACCTTGATAAATCTGCTGAAATTGTATGATGCATCATGTTAACATGGAGCAGAATCTTAAAAACGTGTTTCCAACATCTTGTGGAATTCACTCCACAAAGGACAGACTCATTTGACAGCAAAAGAAAGCCCTACCCAGTATTGGTATTGTTGTGTGAAGTTTTGTATATCCACATTACTAACCGAGAATGGTAAACTGGATGGACGCATGGACATCCGGCCATGGGCCGTGGACGCAAAAGACATACTGCGCAGGAGCCCCACAAATCCCCCCCCTCCAAGCAACGGGAACCGGATGGAATGCAACATAAAATAAGAAATGAGGCGCCGCGACCACAGAAAAAAGGAGTCAGACGCCGGCGCCGCACACAGCGCCGCACGAAGCCCATTGCACACGAAACGGGACACACACAATGAGGAGGATTCAACAAGCCCCTAGCACACAAAAAAAAGAAGCCGCGAGCGCCACACAAAGCCCATTGGACACGAAACGGGACAGACTACGGACATAGCACACGAAACGTACACAAAAACGACGATTCAGACCCACGACCACACTAACATAAATAAGAAATGACACACAAAGCCCCATTTCTGAAGGAACCATCCGTATTAAACATACGTCATCTCAACACGTTCACACTATGCAGCATAGGTGGATCTCATTACAATGAGGCACTATTAACCATTCAACCGCAGAAAAGGCTCCATATTAACAGTGAGTGCGATCCTCCTTATTACTTATCCATATTTCTCACGCTGAAGAACAAACAAGTCATGAATTCACGATCTCGGGTACAAAACGATATGGCTCGGATAATGGGACCAAACACACAAACCCGCATGAAAAAACAAAATACACGTCGGCGCCTACAACGCGCTTCTGAAACTCCGGAAGAAAAAATGTCTCGGCTCCAAAAACGCAAAGCTCAACTAACACAGTTACAGAGACGAGCCCAAATGGACAGACACAATGAATGTAGACGCATGCAGCGCGTCTCAAAGTGCTGCATCGAAACAGGCACGGGTTCAAAATGAAACACCTCGCGTCTCAGACATACAAAAACGGCAGCAAAGAGACAACATAAATAAACGCAGACGTCTACAACGCGCATGTGAAATGCCGGAAAACAAGCAGGCAAGGCTCCAAAAAGAGAAAGCTCGACTGACCGACATACAAAAACTGGCAAGGCTCAATACAAACAATGCACGACGTAGACTACAACGGACTTCTCACACAGCACAGGCAAATCGATTACAGCTCCAAAACAGCACGTTCCAAATAGTGGACATGCAACGACGCGCCTCTCAAACAGCACAAGCAAAAGATACACGTCACGGACATCAACGCTAGACACCTGCTAAACGCTTGCGCCACTTAGCTGACAACGCATTCAATAATGAGTCCAGTATTCAGGAAAGTTCATTGGGATTAATGAATGTCATTTGCAATCATTGTCATTCACTTAACTTCCCTGAAGAAACAACTGGCAATACAAGTAATGAATTTACACGTTGTTGTCAAAAAGGGCAGATTAGACTGCCTCCTTTACATTCATATCCTGAATATATACAGAAGCTTCTAACTAACGATGTACCTAAAAGTAAAAACTTTATGAACTGCATTAGATCCTACAATAGTTCATTTGCTTTTGCATCTAATGGCATCCAGTCACTTACTCAACACCATTGATAAACTTCTACAAACGTTGATGAATAATAATATTCCCTTTGGAGGAAAGGTACTTTTATTAGGAGGAGATTTTACACAGTGCTTAGCTATTGTTCCACATGCCATGCGCTCGGCTATTCTTCAGTCCACCTTAAAATACGCAGACAATTGGCATTGCTTTCAAAAGAGTTACGGAGATATTTGGAACAGCAATCTCATTACACCAAATACCCCTTTTAACACAACGAACTATATTATGTCCAAAAAATATTAATGTTGATCACATTAATAACCAGGTCATTTCATTACTTCCTGGAGAGGCACAGCTCTTTCTAAGCTCTGACAAAGTTGACTCTGATGACGACAATGACCATCTTAATTTCCCCTTAGAATATTTGAACACTATTAACCCAGCCGGATTACCACAACACAATCTTAGCCTTAAAAACGGAACAATAATCATGCTATTAAGAAACCTTAACACTAAACAGGGTTTATGCAATGCTACACGTTTAGTCGTCAACACCATGCCACACAATGTTATTGAAGCAAAACTTCTTACAGGATCACATACTAACAATACTGTTCTAATTCCTAGAATTGACCTTACAAGTTCTGACCTAGAGTTACCTTTTACACTTAAACGGCGACAGTTCCCCATTAAACCTGCCTTTGCCATGACCATCAACAAATCACAAGGACAAACCATAGACAAAGTTAGCATCTACCTCTCTGAGCCCATTTTTGGACATGGACAACTTTATTTGCTTCCTATATGCGTCATCTACACCTTCACACTATGCTATATCTCATTCATACATCACGCTCTTTGTAATTTCACAACACCAGGGGTTGGCGAGCGAAGCGAGCAGGGGGCGGAGCCTCCTAGTAAGTTAATATTTTGTATGTCCTTATTTGTAACTTAGACAAAGCAATGTAATATTAGTGGTACATTATTGATAAGAACAGCAATGGTTTGATGTAATGCAGAACTTCCAGTCTTTGTAAATTTTATGACAGAGTCAGGGGAAGTTCCTGAAACCAATCTGGCAAGTGAATCTCTGCAGGACTCTCAGTCAACCCCCGCATGGATATATATAATTTCTTTTCATCATGGGATTATTTACATTAAGAGATTTGAAAGGTTATGGCAGTATTTTTCCTTTGCATTGTGACTTACTTAAAATTAAATTCACATTATAGATAAAAATAGAGAGAACATAACACCATGTCCGTGTAACCAACCCTAAGAACCAAAAACTTTCACGTTTTGAGTCTGTCCAGGATCATTTCAGTCCAGATACTAGTAGTTGGAGTAGTTGTGACAGCACAGAAATTTGCAAATGTATTCAGCAGGCTCTTGCAATCAAAAAAAATCATTTTATTAAAAAAAAAATTAGACAATAAGATTTATTACATAACAATATTTTAGTAAGGTACAATTAGATTGTATTGCCAGCAGGATTATTTGTTTGACTCAATTTAATTCAGTAGCACAAAACAGTTAATTTATTGCTTTTCATTATTCAAGTACATTCCAATCAACATTCACATACATTGTTCATTCCTATTCAACAATCATTTTGCCCAATCACCCACGATTGTGTTCAGTTTAAATCCTGGGCAACTTGTGCACAGCTAACAGCTACAATCCCACACATAATGTTTCATTGTTTTTTTTCACCCTTACTTTATTTTATTTCCCTAAGCCAGGTAAGCATCTCTGCAAAAAGTATGCCTTAACCATATGGCAAGGATTTTTGGATACCTGAGACGCCTAGATTTGGACAATAATGAGATGCTTACCCAACGCTTTATTCTTTCCTTGCCTGCATTGGTGGAGGAACCCTCTTGAAAATGGTGGGAA
This sequence comes from Erpetoichthys calabaricus, assembly GCF_900747795.2. Taxonomy (NCBI): domain Eukaryota; kingdom Metazoa; phylum Chordata; class Cladistia; order Polypteriformes; family Polypteridae; genus Erpetoichthys; species Erpetoichthys calabaricus. The sequence goes on from NC_041395.2 coordinate 177,487,740, forward strand.
AAAAACCAAAAAAACACCATGGGTGATTGCAGGTTACTTTTTGCATTTCAGAACACAACCTTTGCATCACTGAGATGGCATTCTTGTCTACTTTGGTGTTTAGGAGCAAACGGGTATGATATACCACCAGACAATTTTGTAAAAACTTTTTTTAGATTTCTTCTTTTGTTTTTTGACAGAAAGAGTCTGTTGGCCACATTTGAAGAGCCTAAGGTGTTCCTATTGCCCTAAAGCTCCAAAATGAGGTACAAGTTACTCATCTTAATCTTCCTTTCTGAACCATACATCAAGAAAAATGTATACAAATCATTGCTGGTTTATTTAATTGTCTTCAATATGAATGTTGCTTAGGTTTCATTTCTATAGCACTATTATAATTTTGATTGTTGATTTTCTCAATGCAAACGTTTTGGCAATAGTAGTAGCGCAACAAGCTAATGAATGCAAGAAGGAATATAATGATCACTAAAACTATGTACCCTTTTTTTCTGACTCTTTGAGATATCTCCTATATAGGAACACCAAGAGCACAGTGGCACCCGCCAGGCCAAAAACAGCAGTCAGCATCTTCCACATGTTCACTGAAGACTGATGCTGTTGCAGGTAGGACTGGTAACTGGACGTGATGAGCAGGTACTTCTGTCCATTCTGAGGTGGCCGGAGCCGCAGCACCCGACTGGAGTCCATTATGAGCTCTCCAAAGCCAGTCAGTGTACTCCCAACCTTAAGCATCTCCTCCCGTTCCTCCAAACACCAAGGCTTCTCACCACTCATCTCTTGCTCAAAATAACCCATAAAGGTCTCCTTGGCTTTGCGGATACGACTGTAAACCATTTCCAGGTAGAGATCTGTAGCAGTCATAGGAGATTCCACGTGCACAGTCACTGGTGTGCTGTAAATCCCTGCAGGAACAAGACTGAATGGTACCGTGTTGGTCGTCTCTTTTCGGTTATGTTTTGCAGTATTCCTACAAAAGGGAAAACAAAAAACAATTCCTTAAATTTTAACTTAAGAAGAAAATAGAAGTGCAATAAAAGATTTTTTTCTCTTGAAACTTATTCTGTAGAGTGGCATCATATTTCCTACTACATGACAGAGGGGACTAGTTTTTGGTAAAAAGTAACAGAAAATTAATTCAACACTGCATTAAAACAAAACAATGCATCATTTTCAAATCCACTTAATCCAGTTCAGGGTCAAGGGGTGCCGAAGTCAACCGTGGGAGCTTCATGCTCAAGCAAAGAAAGTGCCATGGACACAGTGCAAGTCCATAGCAGGGTCCAGTCACACACACAAACTCACAGACAGAGAGACAGACAGACAGTGCCAGTTTAGAGCAGCCACTTAACCTACCAAGCTGGTTTATACTGATGTGTGTTGTATTTGTTTGCTGTCTACTTTATTTGCTCAAATATTCAGTTTCCAAAATGTAATTCCTGGTATATCTGTTTGTCTCTTTGTTCCAGGTATTACCTGAACACATCACTAGTGGCACTGTTTAAAGGCATATGTGAAAAAATAAGACAGATATCTGGATTGATGATCAACTGACAAAAAGTATGTGGAAGTCAGGAAGGACAATAGCAGGCAAGGATAAATATATATATATATATATATATATATATATATATATACATATATATACACACACACACACACACAAATATATAGTATGCATACATATAACTACATACAGTACACATTTATACACAGTATATTAAGTTAATGCTGTGCAAACACTGCATGTCATAATTCCATAATCACTCACCAGGTGTTTGTAATCCTATTCAGGACTTTTTTGTATTCTTGGACAATGACTCGCTGAATGACCCCATAGCACCTTGGCACATACTGGCTGGCCAGAGGTTCGCCATCTGGCAACACAACACCTGAGACAAGACGACAGCACATCAAATTCTGCAACTGGTTTTCACTACCGAAATTAGAAAACAACTTTTTCCAAGTACTCATTATGACTAGTGTACTAACTTTTCATTACAAAAAGATGCATATTTGTTTACCTTCTATAGCCACATATGGGAGGCGATTGTGATGCAATGCGTGTAATTGCCTTAATAATTCTTCATTAAGTTCAACCTTTGGGATTTTCTGCTTATACAAAGGACACATGTAAACAAAAGACAACAGCAGAAGGAGTTAAGTAACATGAAACAGTGTCTTATTTAGTAACAGATTTTGCAGATCATTTTCTGACTTACTTTTAGCTGCTGTATTTCTTCCCGTTTTCTTTTGTACAAGTGGTAAAAAAGCCCAGACAGTGCAAAGCTGCTTCCAACACAGATAAGGGTCAGTGGGGTGCAAGTTTCATCAGACATCTTTCTGAAAGTTCAGGAGGGAAAAAAAAAAATTAGTTCAATAAAAGATCTTGACCAAAAAGGATATTAACAGTAAGGTGAAAATTCTCAAAAGCATCAATGAAGAAAGTCCTTTCATGTGCACTATATCTAAAGTTACGCATAATCACATATAGCATAACATTTACTGTACAAGGACTAATAGGTGCACCTCAGTAATAACAATGCTTATTTGGGGATATTGAACAAGTAAATGCTAACTTCAAGTGAAATTCAATCAATATTCAATTGAATACTGATGTATGGTCTGTGTATTCAATAAGCTTTGCAATCATATATAACCTGCTTATTACTCTTTAATATTGAATATTTTATTTCTACTTATTATTATTGTTACATTGCCTGCTTTTTCTTTTATTAAACATTCCTGCTTTTTTATTATGCTAAAACAGTCTTCAAGAAATTATTTCTTGGGCAATGTCAGGAGAAATAAAGAGAAAGTTATTTGTTTCAAAATATTTCTGGCAAAAAGGGGGCAAAGCTCCTAGTTAAAGATTATTTGGTTTATTGTACCAAAACAATCAAACATTTAAAGCTGAATATACATTTGTTGAGTACGCAATTTGTTGAACCCATCCCCGCCACATTTTATACAGATTCCCCCATTTATACAGGGGAACATCATAGGTCATGTTTTTCTCAAAACTTTTTCCCTTTGGGGAAGTTTATTTAGTGACTGTATCAGTGTTCTATTAGGTAAGAGACCCAAGAAGACATTTTTGAGACTTGGCATAGGCATGTAAAGTTACTCCCGTGAGTGGTTTTAGTCAAAAATATTTCTCCCAGGGGGATTTATTTTGTGACTGGACGCGCATTTTATTCCAAATTGGGCAATCACAGGCACCCCTTCTAGGGTTATCTAAAAGTTACAAAGAATTTCACCACACCTTAGCAACAACAATATGTGACCTATTCACTGTGGTGGGTTGGCACCCTGCCCAGGATTGGTTCCTGCCTTCTGACCTGTGTTGGCTGGGATTGGCTCCAGCAGACCCCCGTGACCCTGTGTTCGGATTCAGCGGGTTGGAAAATGGATGGATGGACCTATTCAGCCCAGGGACTTTTGAATTGCAGCCCAGGATTTTTTTCTCCCAGCAGAGCCTGATATTGATTGAATTATAAACGAATGACTATTTAATATAAAGCAAGTGTAAATTGTTTGTGTCATGATTAGCATTATTTATTTTGGTGGTGAAGGTGGCTATTTTACTGCGATTATGGCTTTGAGGCTGTACGGTAATTAGACATACACTTCTACAATGCATTTTCCAACAGCTAACCTGGTCCATTTGTGGATCAGAAAGCACATAAATATAAGCAGAATGCAAGATTTCACATTTAGTTTACAAACATACGGAAGACAAAGTTTCTGACTAAACCACACACCCTCCACTTTCAACATCACCTGTACCTTCACTGGTTCCTCTATAGAATCATTTATCATTTGAGGTTACCTTTCCAGCAGTACTGAAAGCACTGCTACACATGTACAGAGGAACATTCATTCTTACTTTGTGCAAGGGCTTACAAGATAAGCACTCATTATGAAAAGCCAGAGTAGACAAATGCAGTTCCCCTTCAGCTCAAATTTTTAAGGTTTTTCTGGTTATAATGAGCCTCCTAATGGAGTAGCACCTTGTAATTAACAAACCCAGTTACATTTACAGTACCCCATATTAGAAATTATTTGGTTAGTCCACTCTGCTGTACTGATACAAGCTACAAGCTTCTGTCTACAGTTAAAGAAATGTGCTGCATTATTGTAAACTAGTACTGTACACTTGCAAAAGGCTTTGATAAATGACATAAAGATAGCAGTACTTTACGCAACCTCTAGTCGGAGGGCATGTCAGGCTTAACGACTGATGTTGCTGGATCTTGTCACCTTAATATCAGATTACAAAATTAAGCCACAAAGAAAATGACAATTTATATAACAGTTTCATTGTTCCAAAGCATTGTGATGCCTCTGCATTCTGACAGCGGTGCCACATATGGGAAGTTCAGCTGCAGTCTCTCCCCCACCTCCATCCCTTTCCATTTTATCATGGTATAACAAACATCAGCCAGACACTGTAGCTTCTCGTCCATTTGCTCAGTCAAAAATACCCCCTTTCCCTCACTCATTGTGGATGCACTGTATGCATTGCATTTCCGAGTGAGTGCCCATTGGTTATCAGCCCTCGCACACACCCACCCCTACAACTTAAGACAAAATCGAATCAAATCAATTTACTTTTGCCTGGGCAAGATTTAAATCAAGTTTCTCTGAATGTCAAACTACATGACTGAAAGTCACAGGAGCATGCCACAACTTGTTAATTAAACCTATGACTAACAATCGCTGGAAAAGTTTTGTAATATGACAGGGACTTAAGATTATGGGTGCTACTTGATTAAATAATCAGTAATTATTTAATGGAATCTGGAAGTACACCATATTCTTCATAATCTTCGGAAAAGCATCAGAACACAAGACCAAATTTTAATTGCTTGACCCCCAACAACAATGATCAAAACCACAAATATATAGTTTACATAGCACACTTCTGATTTACAAGCTCACAGTCCTATAGGAATTTACAAGTATGATTCAAACAAAATAAAATAATAGATGGATTTATCTTCTTAACCAGTTTTATTCAGGGCAGGGTCAGGGGGCAGCAGGAGCCTATGCCGGCAATCACAGGGTGCAAGACAGGAGCAAAACCTAGGGCTTCATGTATAACGCCTTGCAAAAAAAATTACACTAAATGGTGGCATACAGACAAAACTAGATATGTGCATACATACAAAAAAATTCAGGTGCATAAAACTTTATGTAAGCAAAGATTTATGCACTTTCCTTTTATAAATCCAATCAATGTGAATTTTAACACACATGCATGAGCCTACAGCCCAAACCCGTCTCCTCTCAAAATTGCCTGTTTGAATACACAAATCAATATAAATAGCCCCTTCCATTCAGTGTTTTGTTACAAGACAATGGCAAAAGCATGTGTAAAAGAGAAGAATATCGACAAATAAGAAACGGAGGTCCTGCTCAGTGAAGTGGAGGCAAGGAAAAACATACTACTTGGTGGCTTAAGCAGTGGGATAAGAAACAAGAGAAAATTAATGGAGAGGTACAACGTGGCGGAGGCACTTAATAGTTCAAGTTCAGAAAGTCACAGAGTGCCTGAAATAAAAAAAAAGTGGTTAGATATCAAAGTCAACTTGAAAAGGTAAGTTGTAGCCCACCATCCGAGTGTCAATACGACTGGAGGAGGTAGTGGAATTTCAGAGATAAAATTACTGACCACAAAAATATAACTTAAATGTTTAGACAGTACTATAAAAGTCTTTATATTCTACTCAATTTAAAGAAGATAAGACTCAATTTAATTAGTTATTTGATTCATTACAGATACCATAGCTAGATACTCTTAATAGTTTAGAACTGGATGAACCAGACACTTTCAGAATTACTAGATGCTATAAACTTACTTCAAAGTGAAAAAAGCATCCAGCCCTGATGGCTAAACAGTGGAATTTTATTTTAAAAAATTCAAATAAGTTAGCTCCACTATTATTAGCAACATTTAAAGAAGCTAAAGACAAAAAAAAAAAAAAAATTCTACCTCATATTTTTCACCAACCATTAATTACCATCTATCCTAAGAAAAACAAGGACTTACTACAATGTGCATCATACACACCAATCTTTCTTCTGAATCTTCTTCTTCTTCGGCTGCTCCAGTTAGGAGTTGCCACAGCGGATCATCTTCCATATCTTTCTGTCCTCTGCATCTTGCTCTGTTACACCCATCACCTGCATGTCCTCTCTCACCACATCCATAAACCTTCGCTTAGGCCTTCCTCTTTTCCTCTTCCCTGGCAGCTCTATCCTTAGCATCCTTCTCCCAATATAATAATAATAATAATAAATTTTATTTATATTGCACTTTATACTTTAGCAATCCCAAAGTGCTACAGAGTAAAAATAGAATAATAAAATAAAATAAAAAAAAAAAAAAAAAAAAAAAAAAAAAAAAAAAATATACCCAGCATCTCTCCTCTGCACATGTCCAAACCAACGCAATCTCGCCTCTCTCGCATCCCCTGCAGCTGGTTACGAATCTTTCTTCTGAATAATGAAGTTAAAAATACTCTCCAAAGTTCTAGTCAGAAGGACTGAAGAAGTGCTTCCTTCTGTAATATCACAAGGCCAAACTGCATCTATTAAAGGCAGACACTTAGCTTCTAACCTTTTGATGTTTCTTTAACATAATATATTCACCCATTATATTGCACACCCCAGAGATCTTATCTTTAGATGCAGAAAAAGCCTTTAACATTGTTGAATGGAACTACCTATTCACCACATTGCACAAATTTGGGTTCAGCCCAAACATATGAACATGGATAAAACTGCTCTATACTAGCACAGAAGCTGTAGTTCGTATTAACAGCATTATTTCAGACAACTTCAAAATAGAACGTGGTACTCAACAAGGATGCCCCTTATCATCATTGCCATTTGCAATCTCCATTGAACTGTTGGCTGTATACTTTTGAAATGCATAACAGATAAATGGGATTGTCAGAGAAGGACTTGAACAGAAAATATCACTATATGCAGATGACATGGTACTGTATATATCTGACCCACAAAATTCTGTGCCAGCTGTCCTGAAAGCATTAGCAGATTTTCAAAAAATATCTGGACTTAAAATCAATTTGAAAAAAACATGCTTTTTCCAGTGAATATTGGACTGGTCACCTTGGCAGATCAGTTTAAATATATAGGGGTAAATATTACAAGTAAATATAAAGCTCTTTTTCAATAAAATTTTGCTGTCTGCATGGAAAAAATTTAACAAGATGCGAGTAGATGGTTTACCCCTCCACTTTATATTAGCAGGGAGAATCAAGATTGTTAAGATGACCATCCTTCCCATGCTGCTATTCCTATTTCAAAGCATCCCCATATACATTAACAAATCATCTCTCTATTGTAAAAAGAAATCCTGTCCTGGAAAGCAAAAGCAACGTGACGATATGTGATCTTCTCTGAAGACATTTAAAAGACCCGCGAGACCAAAGAGACTTGCCACGGTGCGTCTTGCGGGGACCATAAACATGAGACTTGGTGCCAAGAAATTGTCCCAGGGCCATAGCAAAAAAAGGACAGCGGCTGTACAGGCTTTAAAAAGATCGAAGGGCAGCGTGACAGCGGCCCCCAAACCTCAAATCCCACCCCACCCCCCGACAACGCGAGCAGCGTTATACGTCCTGCAAGAAACAATTTAACCATGCCCGGGGCCAGAAATAAAGGACAAGTATTGTTTTTACAACGTCACATGAGACCAGGCAGTGAGCCATCATTTAAAAGGAGTCCACAGACATCTAACCAAGCAGTTGTTGGATTGCTTTTGGCAGACAAGCATCATGTGTTCCCAGCTGTTAAAACAACGACATGCGACAGGCAGAAGAGACAGCTCGCAAGCAGCAAAAAGACAGCAAATGATCCAAAGGCATATCCTTAGTGTGTATTCAGACGCCCAAAACCCCCCAACCCTCCTTCACAACACGAGTAGCATTATATGTCTGGCAAGAAAGAGATGTAACCACACAATTGGCCGAAAATAAAGGACAAGTATTGTTTTTACAAAAGTTTTTAACGTAAAAGTGAAAATAATGCATATGTAACAATTCACAAGAAAATAATCTCTTTAAATTGTAGATTGCCTGCCTAAGGTAAAGTCATCCCTTCATCGAATTAGCGCTATTTCAGATGTGGAATGGCAAAATGGGGGAGGCAGCTTGATGAATGAGGTCTCCAGGACTTAAAAAAAATCAAAATCATATTATGTGATATCATCTAATGTGAAATTCTACTCCGTACTTCTAGAATTTTTATTTTTATACTGTATTGAAGATTTATTCTGTTCTGTGTATTGCACTGTATTGTATTGACCCCCACTGCACGCCCAACCTACCTGGAAAGGGGTCTCTCTTTGAACTGCCTTTCCCAAGTTTTCTTCCATTTTTTCCCTACAAGGGTTTTTTTTGTGTGAGTTTTTTCTGGTCTTCTTAGAGGGTCAAGGCTGGGGGGCTGTCAAGAGGCAGGGCCTGTTAAAGCCCATTGTGGCACTTCTTGTGTGATTTTGGGCTATACAAAAAATAAATTGTATTGTATCTGGTAAACCAAACACAGGGGTCGGCGAGCGAAGCGAGCAGGGGCCCCTAGTCTTTTAAAAAAATTAGACTCAATCACAACTTCATTTATTTGGAATTCGAAACATCCACACATCCAAACGGCAACTCTAAAATGACCTAAAGCAGAAGGCATTACCCACCTTTCCATTTTATTACTGGGCAGCAAATATACAAGCTATAAAGACCTGAAAATCAGCACAAATCGATGAATATTCAAAGTCTAGTCTGCAATAGAAATAAAATCTTGCAGTGCTTCTTTATATTTCCTGCTCTGTGCCAGTATTAATACAAGCTGTCGTTATTACACTAATAATCCAATTGCCCTTCAATCTCTCAGAACATGGAACCAATGCAGGAAGCACTTCAAGACAGAGAAGCTTTTATCTGTTGCACCTCTACATGACCACCACCTTTTTCCACACTCCCAAACATATACACTATTTAATGTCTGGAAAATGTCCGGGATTAAAACACTTACGAGACTTGTACACAGATAATGTCATTGCATCCTACGAACAATTACACTTCAAAGCTAGAAACTTTCCTAAATAGAACCTGCCTAATTTTCTTCACTTTCCACCTTGTTCTATTCCAGAAGAATTATTGATCAGTCTCTACTATGTATAAAAATATTTTAATGTCCCTTCCTTTCAAAGACACCAGAGGTCATTGGGGAAAGGATCTGTCACTTAATATTTCAGAAAAGGAGTGGAAAGCAGCCATGCACATAATACACTTGAGCTCTATATGTGCAAAGCATTCAATCATTCAACTTAAAATCTTTTATTGAGCACATTTATCTCATTTAAAATTGTCCAAAATGTTTCCAGGACAAGATTCAACATGTGAACGTTGCAATCTAGCTCCAGTGTCACTGGGCCACATGTTCTGGGCGTGCACCAAATTAACATTTTGGACAAAATTCTTTGCATGCCTATCAGACAGTTTCAGTGTCACAATCACTCCTATCCCATTAACAGCCGTGTTTGGTGTACTTCCAGACAGAACCAGACGATCCAGAGGATATCCATGCAGACTTGGGTAGAACATGCAAACTTCATGCAGGGAATAACAGTGATGTAAACCCATGTCTTCTTGCTGCAAGGCAGCAGATGCTATCACTGTGCTCCCAAGTAATGACAAATAAAACCACAAAAATGCCATGAATTGACCACTTGAGCACAACACCCCAGTGTCAGTTGTAAGAGTGACTGTGGGTTCTTAATACTAGTATTCCTTTCAAAATGTACAACTTCAACACTTTATCTTAATCCAAGAATTCAGAAAGACTGTATAACAGTCTCATTTTACTTTAAGTAAGGGCTAGTGCTATCAACAAACATACCAACATTCAAGCATATCTGTAGGTGGGGTGGTGGGATAGGACTGAATAGAAAAGCATACTCTGATACCATAGCCAAAAAGAGACAACACATTGGTGAATATTTCATTAAAGGTTTCCTTTTCACATTTAAAAAGTTTAGATTTTTTGGAGAGCTGACACTGTTGCTTATGTAAACTTTCTTTAGACTCCTGTCCATATCCAAATTAAGACACTAGGGTGCCCCTGGGCACAAGTTCACCATTAGGTGTGAGTGGTCCAGCGTTTCAATCACCACTGACCAATCGGAAGCAATTCTGTGTCTATACTTCTGGAAACCTATAAGCAAAATGTCTGTGTAGAAAGGGTGGGTTAGACAAACTGGTCAGATTGTGGCCATCCACAAAGTGAGATTTCTTCTGAGAAAACTTATAATTGGGCCTTCAAATTAAAAAAAAAAAAAAAAATACTGAGGAACATTGCGCAAAACCAATAAATTTCAGGTAGCATTGAAAGTTTGCATTTTTAATAGATCAGCAAAAGTAACACTGCCCACTAGTCCTAAACTAAAAGCAACTCTTCCAAAATATTGATAGTGAGCTTTAGCTAACTGTAGAAACAGAGAAGAACACATAATTCTTCACAAGTCAAACTGGTTGGCACCGTAAAGTCCCACCCGATAATCTCAATAAACAATCGTGCAAGATTTTTACACAAGTGGAACTTGAAAAGAAAAAAAAAATCTCATTGTGATATGCCTGCTCTGATCAGCTATCAATACAAATTAAATATTAAGTGTGAAAGGACACGTGAAATCCCAAAGGCATAATAAGTGAGAAAAATCACACAGTGTATGCTTCCCCTGTCCATTTTTTTTTTTTTTAAATTAGTACTACTGCAGATTGTACAGCAAGCACTTACCTAGAATGCAAGCATTCACAAGGAAACTCAAATGTTTTATTTATTTATGTAACCTAAAAGACAGATTTTCCCTTTTGTGATCTCACTAAGAAATGTAGATGTGAAAATGCAGCCATCAAGATGCTTGTGAAGTTGCTTTTCTGCCTTCTGGCAAATGATATACAGTATGACCACTGACACTCAAGTGTAGATTCTGAGACTATTTCTGTCCACAAGAGATAATGTTACATTATTATGATTCGCAGGTCAGTATGTGTTCTTATACATACTGTACATATTTTACATCCTTTAATACTGTATACACAGTACATTGTGTTCTGTGTATGCTGTTGTAGGAATTTCATTGTACTATATACACATGACAACACACTTGAAAATGTGGACACGATATAAGCACCACAGAGATGCTATTAAATGGAACAATTGTTAAAATTCTACCTTTGGCTTGTGTATAATACTAGAATTGCTACTTCCTCTTTTCCATTCTCTAGCAGTATGGCACTAAATGCATTAATAGACAGCTATAAACATGATAAACAACACACAAAACACTTGAATATTAATTAATAAGGATTAACAGGACACAACCTTAGCCACTTCCAAGCATATGCAGTGTGCATGGAGATGTCTGCTGAACTATGAACTTTGCACTATACAACTACAGCTGGCAAACAAAGAAAAAAACGAATAAGCTGAATAGTCTTACAATTTTATAATCACTAAATGATGCTGAAACATTATAACATCCTCAGTATCTGTGGGAAGCCATTGAGCCAGTATACACATTTTCTCGCCCAGCCCAAATTTGATACTGAAACTGCTACCGTCTGCTTGATAATCAACACTATTTATGCTTTACAATCACTCTTATAAATGGAAAAATACTGTTACCTACACTGACCTTTATGCAAATCTGAAAGATACAGTAGGTAAAATTGCTTAGGGAAACGGGTTTTAAAAGAAGCAATGAGTAAATGATAAGACGCTACTCTGCAAGTTAATTTGTTCTGATACTGTATATTTTATATTTGGAAAAAAACAAGAAACGAAACTCTTGGCCAACCAGCTCAGACAAAAAAAAAATCAAATCGACTTATTTGTACTAAGCAATACGACTGACACATGGACGAGTCAATGAAGTACTAATAACCATCTCTAGATGGCCACATCAAATGTTGAAAGAAGCCGGTAAATGATACCGGGCTCAACTTAGTTTAATTACGACTTGCAACTGAATGGGAAACAATCTGAAATGAAAACCTGCACCAACTTCTTTTCCAATCCATTTTATGTCTGACAGTAAATCGTTACACTCTCTGTAACGCTTTTTTATCCATTCGCTTGTGAAAAGCTATCTAGCAAACAACGAAAGATATGTCGTTATCCAGTGACAGTCAGACCTCCACCGTAGAAGGCTTAGCAACTAACACGTATAGTTGAATCACTTACATGGTAATGACTCAACAGCTTTCACATTTTTGTTAAACTAGAAGCAGGCGACTAGTTATTGAAAAAGAAGGGAAAAAACTAAAACATGTAGTAATCGTGATCGGTGATGAGCAAATTAATAACTGATTCACAGACACGATCGAACTACGCGTAAACATATTGTTACAGAAAATGTTCGCTTAAACATAACACAAGTTTGATGTGGATGTTTTCAAACAGAAGGAGTTGTCGTTTTGCAGTTTTTACGGAAGACGTTGCTACGTCTCAAAGTACCGTCTCATTACTGAGTATCTGACATACACATTCTGTGAAGACGGCTACAGACAATGATATGATTTCTATCGGCAGTAAAATATCGTTAGCCACAAACACGTTCTATTAAGTTTAAGCCCACTCACCTTGTTTAGGAGTGTTAACAAACTTTTTCGTTGCCTCTAGTCACCTGAAACTAAAACTAAACATAACTTTAAAAAATCCCCGCCTCACAGTTCGCTTCCTTTTTCTTTTGTTTGCGTCTACTGGGTATAGACGTAGAGGTCACTGACGTTTGTTTCTCATGTTAATAATGACAGTACTCGAGCAATCAGTTCAAAGCTGGTCGTGTTGTAAACTGTTGTAATGATACACACCATAAGCAAACCGGATTCTGACTCAGCCTGATGACATCATCATGTGCCGCGCCAGCCCAAGTAGACTAACATCCCTTAACAACGTTCACTCGGCAACATTTTGGTCTCCTTCCTTTAGAACTTGCAGAGTTCGCGGCAGAGACCTACTCAGTTGTACTAGAGTACTGTACTAACTGTACTAGATGTACTGCAGATATAGTATAGCGTGTACTGTAAATATCCTTAAATATAACATATGTGACCCTTTACTTGTGACTGACGTAAGCTTGATTGGCTGATCCAAATTACCCACGTGTTAGTAACTGTTGGTGTAAACCCCAGCCACTGCTGTACCTTTCTTGCGCCCAACGATGCCTGCTTGTATTGAAATATAAGTGATCGCGGGGAGGAGCCGATACTGTCTTTTAGTTCCCAACGTCCTGCTCCTAGAGTGAAGACTGCAATGCAAAAATTAAGCTGTATTGCATTTTACCAATGTTATTTTTACCATACGTATTGTAAAACCCAATTTAAAAGTACTGCACAATAGAAATATATAAAATAATTGTATTATGCTGTTCTCATAAAAAGTACAGAAATCTTCAAATTGTCCAGTTGAAGCTCACGGGGAGCGGGGTGAGCAAGATGGAAATCTAACCCGGGGTGCGTTCTTTTGTTGGGCTCACACATGCACCTATGCGACTCTTCAATTCCACCCCCCGGGGGGGGGGGGGGGGGGGGGGGGGGGGGGGGGGAGTAAACATTAACATTATACAAAGTTATTGTCTGTTTTTACCTGCATTGTTATCGATCTTTAATTTAATATTGTTTTTGTATCAGTATGCTGCTGCTGGAGTATGTGAATTTCCCCTTGGGATTAATAAAGTATCTATCTATCTATCTATCTATCTATTTTATCCTCTATCCATGTTGGAGGAGTGAAGCAGCGGCACTACCAACTACACTGTATGAAATGGATTGTATTTCTTGGCAGCTACTTTTGACAAACTGAAACTCTGGCAGTTAAAATATATTGAGGCAACAGCAGTAACTGAAGCGAAGTTGCTATAAGTGCTCAAACCTTAAATATTTGGAACCCCAGTGCTGCGTCTATAGCACACAGGTGTCAAAATCAGCAATACTACAGGACCTCAAGACACTTTTTTTACTGTAATTATAACCATTTACTTCTGCCGCTTCTTGTTCATCTTTTTAATAGCACTTGGGTAAATCAAATCATGGTGCATTACCGCCACCTACTGGACAGAAGCGTGCTTGTAAAATATAAGGCAAAAAAAAACCCCACTGTTTCTAAGACCACCTCATCAAAGTACAGTACAGTATAGCTTATCAGGGGTCTCCAACACGTCGCTCGCGAGCTACGGGTAGCTCGCCAAAGGGTTAATGAATCCCACATAAATTTGAAAACTTGATTAGTCAAATTAGGGGTGGTCGATCTTTCCAAAAAATCATATCACGATCCACAATCTGAATTGCAATCAATCTTTTCAATGTGTCATACACTTAAGAGAATATCCGGACTCAAGTTCATCAAGACCTAAGTAACACCTTACTTTAAATATCAAACAAAGTTTAATCTAATTGTTCTCACGTTCGCTAACTAAGCGGAGTTAAGGTACACTGGCGAGTGAGTGAGGAGAGCCACCCCAAACATCCCTCAACTCGACCCGCTGCGTGTTTCTTGGAATCGCGCAAATAAATCGGTACAGCAAGCAAACTATGACACACGGCGAAATGAGAGAAGTCTAAAATCATCCGGAATGTTCAAGCAAATTATAAACAAAAACCCGATCTAAATCCGTTAAGTAGTTCGCTTGTTTAAAGCGAACAGACAGACAGACATTGGATTTTATATATTATTTATTAGTAAACCTTCAAAATAATGTGCAGTTAAAGTCTCAACAGCATTCTCAGCATTTCTGGAGCTCAGTAGAGCCAGAGAACTAGAAGAATCTTCACCAAGCAGCTCTGAAAATGTCTGCTTTGTTTGTGTTTACATACCTCTGTGAGTTTGCCTTTTCTGACATGAATGTCCTGAAATTAAAGTTCAGAACAAGACTGACAGATGAACATTTAAATGACTCCATAAGAGTCAACCTAAGTGGCTCCACTCCACCATACACCTCTCCTGTTGACTCCATGCAGTGCCAGTCATCTGACTAACTAAAAAACACATCACACATGCAACTGGACATGTGAATACTCTTTTGAAGTGAAACTGTGACATGTAGCAAAATGACAAATGAAGTAAATATCTGTGTATTTGGAATTGCATTTTTTGTTTTGACAGCATTTGTGTTTTACTTCAATAGTGTGAGATACAGTACACTAGAAAATGCATACAGGCATACAAAATGCACTTGCAGGTGAACTAAATATTTTTTGTGATGTTTTAATGCAAAATGTGAGTTGTGGACACCAACATTTTGAAAATGTTTAGGCAAAACAAGCTTATTCAGTTTGTTTGGGTTGAAATGAGCTATGAGAATAAACCTTAAAAAACATGAGTAGCTCTCTGCCATTTTCATTTTGTAAAAGTATCTCTCAGGGGAAAAAAGGTTGGAGACCCCTGGCTTACATGCTATATTTAATTTTCACACTTAGCCTTAAAGTTTCCAAATAACTTTATACAATAATAACTTTGAGATAACTCCATATCTTAATAAGTGTGCTGAAACAATTAATCCCTAAAGATTTTAAATAATCCTGTCCTGTTTTCTTTCAATTTTATTTGCCTTACAAACAGAATATGCCTGATAATTTTAAAATCTACATAATCCTTATTAATTTTCTCTATTAGTCAGTCAGTCAGTCATTATCCAACCCGCTATATCCTAACACAGGGTCACGGGGGTCTGCTGGAGCCAATCTCAGCCAACACAGGGTGCAAGGCAGGAACAAACCCCAGGCAGGGTGCCAGCCCACCGCAGGGCACACACACACACTAAACACACACTAGGAACAATTTAGGATCGCCAATGCACCTAACCTGCATGTCTTTGGACTGTGGGAGGAAACCGGAGCACACAGAGGAAACCCACATTTCTCTATCATGAATAATGAATTTACTGTGATATATTCAGTTCTAAGACATGATTAAATCAATTTTTCTCACCTTGTTTTACCTCCTTTCTCTGTAAACTCAGCTTTTCTGTGAATTCTAGAAACATGCCTGTCCTTGCTTACATTATCTCACAATTTTTGTGACAACTGAAAAATTTCTAATCTTAACAAACTATTCTTTTCTGATATAATTATTGCTGCTAATAGAATCTACTTCTTTTGCATTAATTTTTAGTGACTTGTTTTTTTTAAGATTCATAAAACTTAACAGTAATAATGAGATGTAAAGTGACCTAACAGGAGACCATCACTTGATCCCATTTGCATTTGTTAATTATACAATAACAGTTTAATAATATACTTGAAAAGGAAAGAGTGAAAGTCTGAGAAATAGTGACCTAGGACCTCATGTATAAACGATGCGTATGCACAGAAATGTTGCGTACGAACGTTTCCACGCTCAAATCGCGATGTATAAAACCTAAACTTGGCGTAAAGCCACGCACTTTTCCACGGTACCTCATACCCTGGCATACGTAATTTCTCCGCTCGGTTTTGCAGACTGGTGGCACCCAGCGTCAAAGCAGTGCTACTGTTCTTGTGTGGTCACCCTTTCTTTCTTAGACCCACATTCCTGACGCGGCTTTATAAATACACTGAAACTATCTGCATATTGTTTATTAGTCTAATGCATCTGATTGTAATTAACCTGCAGCAATATAATGGTCCAGGGAATAGCCATAGTATTCCAAATACCATAACTGCTTTAGCGTTGTTACTCTCAATGCATCTTCTTCTTCTTTCAGCTGCTCCCGTTAAGGGTTGCCACAGCAGATCATCTTATTTCATATTACTCTCACTGCACCACGCGGAGTATTTATATCACTGTATCTGAGTAGGGAATCACAGCAGCAGCTGATCGGAAAGAGAATTATCGGTATACAGCATGAAGCAGACGCTGACTCAGCCACGGCAAAACGTTTCCGAGACTTCCCTGTACGGACTTCGCGGTTTAGAAAAAGTTTCATCCCAAGAACTATAAACACACTAAATCAGTCCATCAAGTGCTCCTTGTAGAACTGTTTGGACTTATAAGTACAATCACTTCACTGTAAACTTGGGATACAGTTATAATATTGCACAAATAATCTGTATTGTTAATAATTAAACATGCGAGGACACGGTGCCGCAGCGCTAGCTAGTTCATGGATTGTTCCTGCATTGCGTTGTATTCTTGCTCGTGCTGACGCGACACTGGAAGGATAGACGGATAGAATAATTAAACATGTACTACGAAGATATTTCAATGTTCCTTAAAAGTGCTGAAGAATCGGCGTTCTAAGCTTACAAATGGCTTCACGTCTATTACAGAGCTGATTGTGTGGCGATTGGGTATTTGGAGAAAGAAAAGTAAGGACAGGAATTGGAGGTTAGTACGTTTGAAAGAGACAGTACTGCTGCAATAAATTATTTCATCGAAGGTCGCGCATAGCGCAGCAAGCCTCTTGCGTGAGATATGAACAATCACTGCGCCACCGTGTTCCCATGTTTAATAACATGCTTTAACTCCTATCATCATGAAAAAGATATCACGTATACATCTCAGTATTTTAATTATTCAGAGAGCTGTAATATCATGAATGTAATGGATTCTGTGTCCTGTCGGAGAAAAAGAAAGCCCGTTTAAGAAGCAAGTAGTGATTTACACACAGAGCACATAGAAGATCAAATACAGAACAAAACATTTAATGTGCTACTTTAGTTACAATGGGATTTGAGAAACTAGTAAATTAAACGATTTTAAGATGAAGTTTATGATGTTCTACTTTAATGGCAAAATAAACTACGTGATTAAAGTGGAAATTTCGAGATTAAAGTTGACATTTCGTGGTTTTTTCCCCCACTGTGTGCCTATTTTTTTTCTCTGTACCCTAATAAGCTTTCATATGACAATCAGACGGTGGGCTACGACTTGCCTTTTCACGGCGACTTTGATATGTGATTTCTTTTTTATTTCGGGCACTGTGCGACTTTGTGAACTTGAGCTTTCGAGTTTCTCCGACACTCTGTCACTTGATCAACTTCATTTTGTTGATTATACCACTATTTAAACCAACAAATAGTACGTTTTTCCTTTGCCTCCATTTGGTATTCGCTGAAATTCTTATATTTTCCCCCGTGCTTTTCCCATTGTCTTTTCACAGAAGGCAGAGCTTAAGGGCTATTTATATTGATTTGCATATTCAAAGAGGCGTAATTCTCGGAGGAGTTGGGGTGGGACAGAAGGCGCGTGCGTTACTTTTCACGCTGATCGGAATTTATGTAGCAGAAGACTGTGGAAGTTTGCGTACGTACAGATTCCTGCACCTGGATTTTTCTGTGCGTTCGCACATTCCTGCTTTTGTGCTTACGTTATGTTATAGTGTGAGTTCTACGCACGGCGTTATGCATGAGGCCCCTGTTCTGGAACACAAAACATGTTAATAGTGGTCTCAAGGAAAAGAAAATCAATAGTTTTGGAAATGTCACTTGTAGCAGTATGAGAACACTGACAAGTCATAGAATTAAATGATTGTGTTTCATCAACAGGAGGAATTAACTTCTAACTATGATCGTGGTTGCAGCAAAAATGGTGGCACCCTAGGAACTGACCTCGTGAATTCTAAGATAGCTGGTCATCTGTTGGCTTGTTTGCATCTCATTGTTGTTTGGCCTCTGATTAAGAAAAAAATAAATAATTAAGGCTCCTGAATCTTAGAAACACAAGTTAATTAAAATTAAGGCAAAAGAAGGATGTTTAGTTAGCAGCATTAATTTGATACTAGTTAAGAAACTGGTTAAAACAACTACAGTCACTGCAACCCTCCAGGATCTGAGGTTGACACCCCTGCTTTAGTGACCACACTTAAGAGGTCACTTGGGTTTTTAGTTTAAATTAAATTGAATGTGTGTCACAACTTACTTCTCTGCCACTAGAGGTCATACAAGTGACAATTAGGTGCACTTTTTTCTTGAACCTGGTTGTTTGGAGTATGTTCAATGGACGCTTCATGCTTTTCTTTTTTTTTTATCTTTTTAGATATTTTTATTGTGATTAGAGAAAACAATCATCTATTGCAAGACAAAGAAAAAGTGTGGACAAAGAGATGAAGGCTAAGGGTAAAACAAAGAATAGTCATTAGATAAACTGAGGTCAAGATTATGAAAACGAGTAGAATAAATGATAAAATCTAAAAATGCAAGACAAAAATCAAAGGTCAAAGTCAAAGTAAAAGAGCCCTCACTACCATCTAATTAACTAATTTGTTTACAAGGGAATTTACTTGGATTAAATCTAGAGACTTAAATGACAAATGCTCTGTGCCACTATATTTTATAATGGTGGTGCAGTGACATCATACACTATGCCATATGATGTCACATTTCACGACCTCTTGATCTGAAATGATAATCACTTCTATAAATAAACTGATATCCCCAAAAAAAGACATGAAAAAGTATCAACAATATGAAAAATTAATTAAAGATAGAAATTAATAACAAAAAAAACTTAGAATCATAACAATTTAGTTATATACGGTATATATATACACTACCGGTCAGAAGCTTTAGAACAGTCCATTTTCCAGTTTTTATTTAAATTTAAGCAGTTCAAGTCCAGTGAATATCCTGAAATGGTACAAAGGTATGCAGTAAACTACCAGAGGGATAAGATATAGGTTTAGGTTACCAAAAACTAAACTAAAATACAAAATATAATCAAACAATCATATAAAGCTTTACTGTCATATATACAGAGTATAATATACAAGTTGTGATAGACAGCTGCACAGTCGGGATGCCTGGGACGTGGAAGGACTGGGAAAGTGCCAATACCTCCCCCGAGACGCGAGAGGGCTGCCACCCTGGGGTGCAGGGGAGCCACAAGATCGGAGCTGGGATGCTCCACCCTGTTGGGGCACGTGGCCACCGCCAGGGGCCGCCCGAACGTTCCAGGAAACATGGACTGTTGTGGTAGAAGTGCTACAGGAGGTTCGTCAGGAAACACCTGGAGCACATCCAGGTACTGTATAAAAGGGGCAGCCCCATTCCATGAGGAGAGCCGGATTTGGGAGGTAATGTGACGGAGCTTTACAAGAGAGGAGTGGAGGTGGCCTGAAGAGAAGGACTGTGAGTGAATTGTGTGTGATATTGTGAAGAGAAAGCACAATAAACATGTGTTTTTGGACATAACTGTCTTGGTGTCTGTTCGTGGTTTCACAAAGTATAATGAAATTCTTATACGAGTGTCTACCTTGAAAAATATAATCATTGGCTAACATTTAATGGCATAATTAACAGTACAGTAATGCAACAATACAGAACAAAAAATGCTAAAGAACACAAAATACTGTGCAATGGCTAACAACATACAGCCTGGAGTAGTAAACATGAAGTAGAATAGGCCAGTTTGCTAAATTGAACAGTGTTGTTTGATGAAGAGTTGTACTCACTGTAACAGCTTAGGGAATTAGACAATAAAGTGGCAGTTCTGAGAATCAGTAAAAGTGCATAGCAGATAAGATAAAACTATGTATACAGTAAATAAATCACAGATACTGTAACTGTCAGTTATTGGACTACGCAGTACAGCAAGTGAAACTAAGATATTATAGTGCAAAATACAGGATGTAGATCACAATTTAAGCAATAAATACTGTAAATTCTGACAATAAGACAATAATATGACATGAATGTACAGATCACTACAGAGTCAGATAATCGTTACAGTGGAAGAAAATCTAGAATCATACACTGTTGACTAATGATGTATATATAGCCAATCAATGCTTGTCTCTGAACCTTGTTGTGCGTGAATGGGTGGTCTGGTCTTTCTCCAGTGGGAAGGAAAGAGAAACGTTCCACTCCAGGATTGTTGGAGTCCTTCATGATATCCTGTGCCTTTCTGAGGCAGCATTTACTGTAGATGTCCTCAGTTTCTGGTAACCGTATGCAGGTAATTATCTGTGCTGTTCTCACAACCCTTTTTAGGGCTTTATGGTCCTGTGCAGAACAGCTGCCAAACCAGGATGTAATACATCCCATAAAGACTGACTCTACAGCACACCTGTAGAAACTGGTCAGTACTGAAGGAGGCAACCATGCCTTTCTTTCACATCCGGCGAGCCTTTGTGCTGATGACTGCTCTGTGCTCTTTTCACTTGACCTTCTCCACAGCATCACCTCCCATGTAGATTGGGCGAGCATGAGCTACGTCCCGTTTCCTAAAGTCAATGAACAATTCCTTTATTTTTCTGATGACGAGAGTAAGGTTGTTGTCTTGACACCACAAGAAGGCCTTTTTTAGAGAGCAAGTACTGGGTTAACAACTTTCAGCTTCTCCTGCAAGAATTAAATCAAGCTAAGCCTTGAAAACAATTCATACAAGTGTCCCAACTTTTGTGGATTGGTTATAAATCCTGTCTGTATAAAAGCAGTATTTGTACAAACTGTGTCATTACACTCTCTCAAGCATTATTTGAACATTATTGCACTGTATTTGAGGAAACGCCACAAATTGTAGTAATTTAAAAGCACTTTGATCCATCTTTGCTTATTTGCATGCACCGTCCTTATAATAAAAGAAAAAAAAAAAACTTTTGTTACTTACTGGTGTGTTCCTTGGGCTTGGAGCGGACAGGATGGTGCTTGCCTGCTTCCCGTCATGCTTCGTGTCAGCGTTCTTCTGGTGCGGCCGTAGTGTTTGGAGGCTGAGGTGCTAAGAAGGTCAGTACGTGAGCTGCAGGGTGATGTATTAGCAGGGAATGGACAGGTATTCTGATTTGCCAGGACAAGTCAGCTTTAAGCCCGAGTTTTTTGGATAGGGGAAGAAAGCAGACTCAGAATCTTTTTCTTTTTTTGGATCATTATCTTTGGTGCCTGCCATGTGTTGAATGCAGTTTTTGGAACTTTTCTTTCTTCATCTTAATTCATCATTGCAGTGTTTTTATGCATTTTTAATAATTTCTTTGTGGACTTTTTTTTCTTCAATAAATACACCTTTTTATTTGTTACATGCAGCTGTGTCTGCCTCCCTCATTGTCCCACTGACTCTCAGTCCTGATACTTCATACCCCCAGGTTCCTGCTAAAGCCTATGATAGGGACTCTGGGGCATGACATGTATATTGCTAGCATAATGGTGAGAAAAAGGAAGTTACTGTAATAAAGGAAGACAGAAAGACCTTTGTCCCTCTTAAAAGTGTAGGTCTTTCTTTTAGAGGAATTACAAATAAATATATAAAATATATTTTAGTATTAGACATTCATTAATCATTGAATGAATCCAAGTAACTCAAATTTATAACAAAAAAGACAAAAAATATGTTGCCATTGATACGTACAGTACATACACAATTACTTAAAACATTGAAATGGGCTTCTCCATCTAGAATTACTTCATGTGTTTTACTCGGTGCTTATCACTCAGAGCTTCAGCTCTCTGCAACCCTGAATTTAAATAGGTAAAAATACTTTGTGTTGTTTCCAACACAATCTTTGGTTTTAAGTGAGACCACTGTTTTGTGGTGCAGTTGCCACATGCAGCATGTGACATCACCGCCACAGTGATTTAAAGGTTAAAGCAGTGCACTTCAGTTCATTGAAAATGGCAGATATCCTAAAAATATCATGTGAACTTTTCTTTGTAGACTTTTCACTGTTAAAGTTTTTTTGATCTTTTACACTTTGAATACTAATTTTGGTTAGCATTTTAGCCTTTTTATTTAGTGCTATTACCTTTCTGGTTGCGAATTGTGCCTTACTGTTTTAGCTGTGGTTTTTATGTTCGGATTCCTAAAAGCCTGTCTCTCTGAATAAGTAAAAGAGTAAATAATCTATACTTAATAGAAAATTATTAAAATAGGCTCCTTCCTATTGTATTGCAATGTAAATTCATGTGTCAGAAATTAACAAACAATTGACAGTTAAATCAAATTCTTACCTCTGTAGTAAGAAACCTTGCTCTTGTAGAACTTGAGTTCACAAGAACTGGATATTGTAAGTGGCTTTGATCATTTTCAAATACAAGTTATGGATGCCTACCAAAGATCAAATCCACAATGAACTTCTCTTTATGAATGATTATTCTAGAGGCCATCTCTCTGACAAAAATTAATCATGCAGAAGAATGCCCCTAAGCACATCAGCAAAACTACCCTTGAATGACTAAAAAAGAAAACCAAACACAAATTTGGAGTACCCAAACCAAAGTTCAGATCTTAGACCCACTGCAATGCTGTTGTGAATCCTTAAGAGAGGTGTACACAAACAAATGGCTTCAAACATTAGGTGAAACAGTGATATATGAAGACTAGGACAAATTACTTGTTCGGGAAACATTAATTCCAAGTTGCTGATTGTAAATGTGGCTCTGTAAGCTACTGATGGACTGGGGGTACTTACTTTTCATATCACTGTTTAAATTACTGACTTTTGTCAAATAATCAAACTGTGAGCAGTATCACATTAAATTGTTTCAGCTGACATTACAGGTAATGTCTCATACAAGATCTCCTAACTGGGAGACTCGTGATCATCAGATGCATACAGCTTTCAATAAAGCAGCTTGCTTATTTTGATTAGGCAGTTCCCACCAAAGTTGCCATCATTGGGCACTGTTGTATTCCCATGCTTCTAATTTGAACACCTCCAAAGAATAAAGCGTCGTATCTGACCTTTCACTCTTGTTGGGAGAAAAACTTGAGAAAGTTTTATAAGACAACTTTATTTTACCTGAAGTGAACGCTGGCGTTTCTGTCTGCCGCTGCTTGCCGGTGCTCTGTGTACTTTTACTAGTTGTTTTTTTACTCGCTTTTCGCCTTTTGCATCGGATCTTCCTTCGCCTTTGCATTGGATTACAAACTGATAACACTCATCTGCGTCCCTTGCCTCCTTCGGCCTTAACAAGAGCCCTCGTAGAACTGTTCTTTGCTGGCTGCAACCTGTGTGGGTAACTGGAAACTTTCTCACTGATTCTCTGCTCAAGTAACTAGCTTTGATGAATAGGTGTTTGAAACTGCCCCTCGTCAATTGCTGAGTATTTGCGGAAATCCCAGTGGTGACGGTCTACTGGCTAACGAGTTATTTTAATTAGGCCGAGTAGGTACACAAGGGGTACATTGCTTTGCTTCCAATCTGGAATTTGCCTGGGTGATTTCTGGAAATCTACTATGATAAACTTCAATTGGTTGTCATGGATTATTATGTTTACTTTGCTATCTAATGCAGTCACATCTTCAAAACTAAAATATTCACCAGATGAATTGTATCGACTTCGAACAAACTATGAATTGCCTGCTGATCTCCAGCTGCACCGCGGCATTTTCCGACGACCAAAGTAAGTTCACCGGGGCTCTCGTCGTCGTTTTTGCCTCAGCAGGAGTAGCAGCGGGTTTATTCCTTTACATTGGTCTGAAGGACGCACATGCCCACGTATTTTTGAGCGATGTGCTAATCATAACGTGCTGATTCCTTTGATAAAATCACGGAATATACGTCCATAGACGCTTTGAAGTTTGAATTATTTAATACTCGATCTATCTCTAACAAAGCTCTGCTGATTGGTGATTTTATCATAGATACTAAGATGGACTGTTTATGCCTTACGGAGATTTGGCAGCAACCGGGTGATTATTTTCATCTAAATCAAGCGCTCCCTCCAGAGTTTGTCTGCATCTCCAAATCCCGTTCTTCGGGGAGGGGAGGCGGTCTTGTAATAATATACCGTAAAGACTTAAAATTATCACCGATACCTCTTCCAGTGTATCCATCCTTTCAACTGTTAGCTGGCAAACTCTGCGGACTTTCAACCTATTATAATTGCTGTTTTATATAGACCTCCTAAACTATCAAGTGTTTTTATTACAGAACATTTTACTGTTTTAACAACTTTGCAATGTCTACTAATGTCATCCTCATGGGTGATTTTAACATACACTTTGACGTGCCAGCTGATGCACTGACAAATGATTTTGATGAAATCCTTGACTGTTTTCATTTAATTCAATTTGTCAACTTTTCGACTCGTAACAAGGGTCATATTTTAGACTTAGTTTGCTGCTCTGGTATCACACCTCACAATCTTATTCCTACTGAATTAACTATCACAGATCACAAAATGATCACATTTGATGTTAGCTTACCTCTCAGTAAAACAAAGGTTCAGCGTGTAATTTCATTTCGTAATGTCAAGCATGTAAACCCAGAGACCCTTATAGATTTATTGCAATCCCAGCCTGTTTCTCCTTCCGCTACCACACCATCAGAATTAGTAGACTATTACAATGCTGCTCTGTCTTCTGCCTTTGATACTCTAGCTCCCTTAAAAACACGGACTGTTCAATTTATTCGCACTGCTTCCTGATTTACATCTGAACTCCGTCAGCTCAAAGCCTCGGGCCGACAGTTGGAGCGCCTGGCTAAAAAGACGGGTCTTGTTGTTCACAAAGAAATGTACTCAAATAATATGTTAAAATACAACAATGCTCTTTCTGCTGACAAAACTGTATACTATTCTAACATTATCAATACAGGAGGGAAAAATACTAGAGCTCTTTTTTTCTACAATGAAAAGGCTAATTACACCACCAGAAAATGTTGCCTACCATTACCCCTTTGTTAAATACTGCTGCACTTTTTTGGATTTCTTCAACTCAAAAACAGAAAAAAATCCACCATCAACTTGCTTCCTCTATTTCTGCAATGACATGCTCTCCGCACTATCACCCATATACCCTTACCAACTACCCTATTCTCAGATTTCAGTTTACCAGCTGAAAATATCTCGGAGCTTATAACAAAATCTAATTCTTCCACATGCCAATTAGATCCAATACCTACAAGCTTTGTTAAGTCCTGTCTGTCACATATTTCCCCCATGATAACTGCTATAATGAACTCTTCCCTTACTACAGGTACGGTTCCCCTCTCACTAAAAACAGCCTCAATTACTCCAATTCTGGAAAAACCTGGTTTAGACCCAAATATCCTTAACAATTATCAGCCTATTTCAAATGTTCCATTTATATCTAAAGTTCTCGAAATGATAGTTGCCTCCCAACTCCAGTCCCATCTTTCAAAAAATAACCTTTTTGAACAGTTTCAATCTGGGTTTTGTCCTAAACACAGCACAGAAACTGCCCTGGTCAAAATCACAAATGATTTTCTCCAGGCAGCTGACATGGGACTTTTATCAATTCTTGTGCTTCTTGACCTCAGCTCCGCATTTGACACCATATCCCATCAGATACTTTTGAAACATCTGGCTAGTTTTGGAGTCTGTGGCCTTGTCCTCCAATGGTTTTCTTCCTACCTCACTGATGGGAAGCAATTTGTTCAAATAAAGGGCTTTAAATCTGAGAACGCAGTCGTTACTCAAGGAGTACTGCAGGGTTCTGTTTTGGGGCTGCTTCTTTTTCTCATTTATATCTTCCTGGTAATATCTTCCTGCACCATGATATTAAATTTCATTGTTACGCTGATGACACACAGCTATATCTATCCATTAAATCCACTTCTGTTTTCTCTCAAGATACTCTTACAGCATGTCTCCAAGACATAAAGACATGGATGACTCACAATTTTCTCCAACTAAACAGCAATAAAACTGCTCCTCATTGGCTCTAAATCTACACTTGCTAAGGTTAACCATTCTTCTATTTTAATTAACAATATTAACACAAACATCTCTTCCCAAGTTAAGAGCCTGGGCATCATTCTAGACAGTACTCTCTCTTTTTCCTCCCATATAAGTAACATTTCTCGGACTGCCTTCTTCCATCTCTGAAACATTTCTAGACTTAGTCCTGTTCTTACTCAACACAGTACTGAAGTATTGGTTAATGCCCTAGTCACCTCACGTATAGATTACTGAAATGCAGTTCTATCTGGCATCCCACAAAAACGTATCCATCGCTTACAACGTCTTCAAAATTCTGCTGCCAGGATAATAACCTGTTCTAAATCCACTGAACATATTACACCTATTCTCTCTCAACTTCACTGGCTCCCTGTTAACTACAGAATACAATACAAAATACTGCTCTTAACATTTAAAGCTCTCCACAACCTTGCTCCCCCATACCTCGCTGATTTCCTACAGACTTAGACTCCCTCTCACTCACTCAGATCCTCATCTGCAGCTCTACTTTCTGTACCACACATCAAACTCTGTTCTATGGGAGCTGGAGCGTCTTTCATAGTGCTCCTCAACTCTGGAATTCTCTTCCCTCTCATATACGACAGCTCAATTCAATAACACATTTTAAAACTACCCTCAAAACCTATCTTTTCAAACTGGCATACCAATTGTGAATTTTGCACTGTTACTTCCTGTCATCTTTGTTTGTTTGCTAATTATTGCTGAATTTGATTTATCATTCTCTTGTTTTTATTTTACTAATGTTGTTTAATTTTATTGTAAGGTGACCTTGAGTACTAAGAAAGGCGCCTATTAAATAAAATGTATTATTATTATTATTATTATTATTGTGTATCACACCTTTATCTCACTTTTAATACTCTACTTATGTTACTCAGTTCCATCATTTCTCTCCTTTCCTGCCTCCTACCTTCCAGTATATCTGCTCCTGGTTTAAATGAACTGATTTTTAAATACTCAGGGCATGTACCTTATCTCCTCTTAGCTAGTGAACGAGAAAACTACTACTACTACCGTTAGGGATTGCCACAGCAGATCATATTTTCCATATCTTCCTTTCCTCTGCATCTTGCTCTGTTACATCCATCACCTGCCTGTCCTCTCTCACCACATCCATAAACCTTCTCTTAGGCCTTTCTCTTTTCCTCTTGCCTGACAGGTCTATCCTTAGCATCCTTTTCCCAATATACCCAGCATCTATCCTCTACACATGCCCAAACCAATGCAATGTCGCCTGTTTGACTTTGTCTCCAAACCATTCAACCTGACCTGACCCTCTAATGTACTTGTTCCTAATCCTATTCATCTTTGTCACACCCAATACAAATCTTAGTATCATTAACTCTGCCTCCAGCTCTGTCCCCTGTTTTTTGGTCAGTGCCACAATCTCCAACCCATAAAACATACCTGGGGTCTCATGTATAAATGGTGCGTACGCACAGAAATGTTGCGTATGAACGTTTCCACGCTCAAATCGTGATGTATAAAACCTAAACTTGGCGTAAAGCCACACACATTTCCACGGTACCTCATACTCTGGCGTACGCAATTTCTCCACTCGGTTTTGCAGACTGGTGGCACCCAGTGTCAAAGCAGTGCTGCTGTTCCTGTGTGGTCACCCTTTCTTTCTTAGACCCACATTCCTGACGCGGCTTTATAAATACACTGAAATTAACTGCATATTGTTCATTAGTGTAATGCATCTGATTGTAATTAACCTGTAGCAATATAATGGTCCAGGGAATAGCCATAGTATTCTAAATACCATAACTGCTTTAGCATTGTTACACTCACTGCATCTTCTTCTTCTTTCAGCTGCTCCCGTTAAGGGTTGCCACAGCGGATAATCTTTTCCCAAATTACTCTCACTGCACCACTCGGAGTATTTATATCACTGTATCTGAGTGGGGAATCACAGCAGCAGCTGATCGGAAAGAGAATTATCGGTATATAGTTTCAAGCACACACTACCTCAGCCACAACGCGCCAAAGCCTTTCCTGTACGGACCTCGCATTTCAGAAACAGTTTCATCCCAAGAACCATAAACGCACTCAATCAGTCCATCAAGTGCTCCTTGTAGAACTGTTTGTACTTATAAGTACAATTATCTCACTGTAAACTTGCACTACAGTTATAATATTGCACAACCTGCGCCACTTTATAAAGCGCGTATGATGACGATATCATTTTTAAGATGAAATACAGTAAAATATGTTACTTATAGTATACAGATAAAACTTTAACTTCATTTAAATAACCTGTATTGATAATAATTAAACATGTGAGGACACGGTGCCGCAGCGCTAGCTAGTTAACGGAGAGGTCCTGCCTTGCGCTGTATTATTGCTGGTGCTGACGCAACACTGGAAGGATAGACGGATAGAATAGAATAATTAAACATGTACTACGAAGATATTTCAATGTTCCTTAAAAGTTTTGAAGAATCGGCGTTCTAAGCTTACAGATGGCTTAACGTCTATTACAGAGCTGATTGTGTGGCGATTGGGTATTTGGAGAAAGAAAAGTAAGGACAGGAATTGGAGGTTAGTACATTTGAAAGAGACAGTACTTCTGTAATAAATTATTTCATCGAAGGTCGCACATGGCTCAGCAAGCCTCTTGCGTGAGATATGAACAATCACTGCGCCACCATGTTCCCATGTTTAATAACATGCTTTCATTCTTGTCATCATGAAAAAGATATCACGTATACATGTCAGTATTTTAATTATTCAGAGAGCTGTAATATCACGAATGTAATGGATTCTGTGTCCTGTCGGAGAAAGAGAAAGAACGGAAGCACGTAGTGATTCACACACATAGAGCACATAGAAGATCAAACACAGAACAAAGCATTTAACGTGCTACTTGAGAAACTAGTAAAATAAACGATTTTAAGATGAAGTTTATGATGTTCTACTTTAATGACAAACAAATCTACGTGATTAAAGTGGAAATTTTGAGATTAAAGTTGACATTTCATGCTTTTTTCCCACTGTGTGCCTATTTATTTTCTCTGTACCCTAATAGGCTTTCATATGACACTCAGACGGTCCGCTGCGAGTCGCCTTTTCATGCCTACTTTGATATGTGATTTCTTTTTTATTTCGGGCACTGTGCGACTTTGTGAACTTGAGCTTTCGAGTTTCTCCAACACTATGTCACTCGATCAACTTTCTTTTGTTGATTATACCACTGTTTAAACCAACAAATAGTACGTTTTTCCTTTGCCTCCACTTGGTATTCGCTGAAATTCTCCCTCGTGCTTTTCCCATTGTCTTTTCACAGAAGGCTATTTATATCGATTTGCATATTCAAAGAGGCATAATTGTGGGAGGAGTTGGGGCGGGACAGAAGGCGCATGCACGTGTGTTACTTTTCACGCTGATTGGGATTTATGAAGTGGAAGAATGTGAAAGTTTGCGTACGCACAGATTCCTGCATCTGGATTTTTCTGTGCGTACGCACATTCCCGCTTTTGTGCTTACGCCATGTTATAGTGTGAGTTCTACGCACGGCGTTATACATGAGGCCCCTGGTCTCTCTACAATCCTGTAGACCTTCCCTTTCACTCTTGCTGATACCCATCTGTCACAAATTACTTCTGTCACTCTTCTCCACCCATTCCACCCTGCCTGCACTCTCTTCTTCACTTCTCTTCCACAATCCCTGTTAGTCTGTACTGATGATCCCAAATATTTAAACTCATCCACCTTCTCAAACTCTACTACCTGCAATCTCACCATTCTACTGACCTCCCTTTCATTTACACACATGTATTCTGTCTTGTTCCTACTGACCTTCATTCCTCTCCTCTCTAGAGCATATCTTCGCCTCTCCAGGGTCTCCTCGACCTGCTCCATACTCTCGCTACAGATCACAATGTCATCAGCAAACATCATAGTCCACAGGGACTCCTGTCTAATCTCGTCTGTCAACCTGTCCATCACCATTGCAAATAAGAAACGGCTCCGTGCCGATCTCTGATGTAATTCCACCTCCACATTGAATGCATCCGTCACTCCTACCGCAGACCTCGCCACTGTCACACCTCCCTCATACATATCCTGTACAACTCTTACATACTTCTCTGCTACTCCCCGCTTCTTCATACAATACCACAACTCCTCTCGAGGCACACTTTCAAATGCTTTCTCCAGGTCCACAAAGACAACAATACAACTCCTTTTTGACCTTCTCTATACTTCTTCATCAACATCCTCAGATCAAACATTGCATCTGTGGTGCTCTTTCCGGCATGAAACCATACTATGTACTGCTCACTAATCATCACCTCCCTTCTTAACCTAGCTTCCGCTACTCTTTCCCATAACTTCATGCTGTGGCTCATCAATTTTATCCCCCTGTAATTACTACAGCTCTGCACTTATCTCTCCCTTATTTTTAAAAATTGGTACCAGTACACTTCTACAGCCATGTCTATCCTTTTCGCAAAATCCACTATCATCTGACTTTCTTCATTCCTCTCCTTGACACCATACCTACCCATCACCTCCTCATCTCCTCTGTTCCCTTCACCAACATTGAAATCCGCTCCAATTACCACTCTCTGTCCTTTGGGTACACTGTCCATCACTTCATCCAACTCACTCCAGAAATCTTCTTTCTCATCTATTGCACACTCAACTTGTGGGGTATATGCACCAACAACATTCATCATCATCACCATCAATTTCCAGCTTCATAATCATCATTTTGCCTGACACACCTCCAAAACACTCTTGACATACTGTTTCTTCAGAATAACCCCTATCCCATTTCTCCTCGCATCCACACCATGGCAGAATAATTTGATTCCACCTCCGACCCACCTGGCCTTACTCCCCTTCCATTGAGTCTCTTGCATGCACAATATATCAGTCTTCCTTCTCTCCTTCACATCAGCTAACTCTCTCCCCTTACTAGTCATTCTGCCAACATTCAAAGTTCCCACCTCAGTCCCACTTTTTTTACCTTCCTCCTCTCCTCCTGCCTCCGGACATGTCTCCCCCCTCTTCTTCTCCTTCTTTGGGGAACAGTAGCCCAATTTCCACCAGCACCCAGTTGGCTAACAGTACTGGTTGCGACTGTTGTTAACCCAGGCCTCAACCAATCTGAATTGTCCACATATTGATCTGGCAAACTTTTACACCGGATGTCCTTCCTGATGTAACCCTCCCCATTTACCCAGGCTTGGGACTGGCACGAAGAAACACACTAGTTTGTGCATCCCTTGTTCTACCCACTCGAAGTGTTTAATTTGGCCTTCTTTTCAAAGCAGCATAGAGACAATGCTTTATTTCTGCCCTCATAATCCAGCAGGTTGATATATGAGATGGCACACCTGGGTCTACATTGTCTTTCTATCTTATTTAAAGTAGGTATGGTGATAGAAATGTTAAATATAATTTGAAATGTAGTGGTGGGGAATTGCGATGATATAATTGTATAAGTGAGGTCAGGTGCACTTTAGATAAAGGTCAGCAACATTAGAACTATAGGTCAGATAGTTTATACAAGCACTCTGCCCATGCCTGTTTTACTGTTTTCCTTTGTACTGAAAAATGACACTAAAGTTATGCCAATCATTATTTTTATTACAGTATTGTTGTTATTTTAAGTAAGATTTCAACAAATGGCTTGTCTCAAAATGAAGATCAAGACCTAAATATTTGGACTGTTCTCAGTATACAGATGAAAAGTGTTAATCATTACTTTAGTGACATTAGTAAAACAGGGTAAGCTTAATAGGATAACAGTTGGCAGTCATGAATTTTTAAACAAACTAACTAAACAAAGTACTTCAGAGTTTTTTTTCTCCAACAGTCAACCTTTATTTTAAATGGAATCTTGTATTGCATGTGCCAAAGCAACACAGTTTATTTTTTCACAAATATTTCATAAATGATGACATTTTCTGACATGATGACAAAGCAATATATTCCAATACAGGCTTGCATGTGCCGGGACTATGTCCTCTCAGCTCCTGGTGCAACGAAGGAAGCACAGTTAAGGTATTCATGAGTCCATCAGGCGTTTAGTCACATTCGGGCTATTTAAAAATTTTCACTTAAAGCAACCTGATTGTCTTCTGCATATTGCAAAAAATGAGGCATGGGGAGAACTCTACATACACTGCCCAGATTGTGATTTGAAGATTTGGAACCTGGTCCCTCGCTGTGGGGTCACAGCAGTAATCACTGTGCTTCAGAACCACAACTTAATTGAACACATTTATATATTTATTATTTGAACCGAAAATAATATTTAAAAAGAGAGCAAATCTCTTTTGTGTTTAGTGTCAACGTTGTATTAAATATTTTATTTTACTTTTACTAAATAAGAATTAGCAGCGAAATCAGTAAATGTTTCTGTTTTTGATACTAAATCAATTAATACACTCAAGCATTTTACAGATGTAAATGTTCCATCCTTCCATCTATTACCGAACTGGATCAAATAAGTACAGAATAAGTACTTATTAATCTGTGCTTTTAAAATGCTTGTGCTTATATTTTTCTGACATCTCACAATATATTACATTATATTGCAAACAGAAAGCACGCAACTCTCTTCCCCCAGTGGTTTGACCGGTGTAGCTGGCTCTTACTCAGGCAACCTTTGAAACGTCTCTTGGGAGAAGTTCACTGACACGCCGTTTCAGGTAAAGCCGGCCAATCAGGCGCTGGGTCCTGGCTACGGGGCTTCCGGAGGTCCAGTATGTTAGGAGGATGAGGTGGAGCGTCAAATTGAGCTCTGCCGCGAGTGTGTATCGGTGGTACGTGAGGACGAAGGTGATGTTTTCTGTAGATGGCACTTTCACCAGACCAAGATGATGAGCTGTCCGACGAACAGTTTGAAGAGGTCTTGAACGAAATCGGAGGCAGGCATCGGATCTACCTGGTTGGAGACATTTGGGAAAATGAGAGAAGAGCACGAGCCAGGCAGCTGTCGGAGTTGGTGAATGACCTCTTTGATTTGGATCTGGTCGAACCGTGCAGAATGCACAACGGTGACCCCTCCGCCAGCGCAAACCCGGTAAATGCGAATATTTCGGGAGCTTACACCTGTCCCACAGCGTCACGCAGCATGTGCAAGAAACAGGCGCGGGCGATCGACTCGCCTCTCGTGGTCTTTGTATTCAGTCAAGGAAGCCTGCGTACTACCTCCCGACGTGCCTCCTTACGGGTGATCCTAAAAGACGTGCGAGGCCGTATCAGGTTTTCGAGGCAGCGGCCGGCACTGTTAGGACTCGTCTACTCCCCCGGTGGCCGCAGCACGGACAGTCCTGACCTGATATACCAGCTGGACCAGCAACTGCGATCAGTTTTTCGGAATCTGTCTAAAGAAGCAGTACAAACCGGGCTGTTCGTCCCTAAGGACACGACGGTGAATGTGGAAATCAAGAGGAGTGTCTGCAGAGTACTGCGAGCCGCACGGGGAGACCAGACAGGTAAGATTTTAATTCATGGAACATGAAATGCGTTACTTCGTGGGGGCCCTTCTTGAGCGATGCTTGTGTGCCTAACTGCCGGTCGACCCTCATTTGTCTCTCAGGGATCGAGTTGAGCGTTACGACTCTGGTGCATTCCACAACGTTTATAACATTTCAGTATTATTACTGTTCTTCGAATTGTTCTTTGCTGCAGTATTTCTTATATTTCTTTGAAACTTACACTTAATTTCACAGTAAAGTTCATAAGGGCTTACTTAATAAGCTCGGTACCACTACATTCTGAGTAATGTAGTATTAAAAAAACGTTGTTCTTGCTGTGAGGAGGAGGTTGGACATATCTGATTTTTATTTATTTTACGCATGTAACGTACATTTTAGAACAGTCAGTAGTTAAAATAAAACTCAGAACCCCTGATTCTAATGATAGTAAATGGTTAACGCTGATTAGTTAGTTTTTGTGGTATTTGGTGAGGATCTGGCATTGTTGGCGTTAACACCTATAACAGAACCATTGTGAGCCTCTGTTGCACAAATAATTAGATCAAGATGTTAGTGACAGCAAGAGCCACTGCAAGATACCTTAAGGAGAGAGATAACGTGAGACTTAGTAACAGTCAATCAACAAGAATGTCACAAAAAATCAATACCAACGGGGTGGCCAGCAGCAAGAGTGTGCTATGCTAAAATAAGATTTTCTGTTTTGATCCAAGTGCTGTTACTGATTGTTAACTCTGTGGATCGAAAATTAAAAACCAAATGAGGCAGATACAAAGCTGGAGTGTATAAGATTAATGCTACAACACTGTAACTCACAGAAAGCTGGACTGTGGTAATTTTCCATGATAGTCCTATCTTCTGGGTTTAAGTCTGGCTAATTTTTCTGATGGAAGTCTATGTCTGCAGGAGGCAGCTATGCTGGATGGTAACTAGGCTTAACAGATCTCTTCTTTGCTTGTAACAAAGATAGCTTCAATATCTCAAAAGCTATCCAAGAATCAGAAGTTAACTTTTGAACAGTTTACATTGGAAAATATTCAGCTAAATGACCAAACTGGTTAAACCTGTTTGAATGTCCATATATATGCTTTAGGATGCTTATAGTTTTTTGGCTTTGTTAACTGACTCCAGCATGTGAAATTTCTGGCAATTCTACAGTACTAGTTTTCAATCTAAGAGTTGTAAAATTGACTTTCCTAGGATTCTTCATCTAGGTTTGTTAACATATGCATTTGATTCTGGTAAATTCCTTTACTGGTAGATTCCTGGGATGCTTGTGTGTGTGTGTGTGTGTTAATGAGAGCAGATGATGTCTACAAAGATAATTAAGAGGTTCACATCTCATTGGTTTTAACTGTTATGCCTAAAAATGTTTGTCAAACAGTTATCCATTATCTAGGCATTTATGTCTTGAAGTGTTCTTAGGGCCAGGGGACTGGGTGTTGTAGCTTATTTGGCATAAGCTTCAGTTACGAGGACTGCTCAGTTTAATGATGTTTCATGATTAACGGGCACCAAAATAATAGGGGTATGAAAGTTGTAAGGAAAGACATCATCATGCATTGATATGAGATTTAAAAGTAAAAGCGGGCAATCAGCCCTTGGTCATTTGACTACAAGTATAAATCTAAGGTGTGTGTATAAAGTTTATTCAAGAACAGTTAATCAAAAACGTCAAGTTGTGGTGTATAAACCCTTATTACACCGAAAAAGTACTTTTGAAGGTAAACTGGAGCAAAGAAGACAAACTTCAAGTGGGCCCTTCCATTCAGAGAGGTCATCCTTCACCTCCTTCACCTTGTTCTCCACAAGTGGACAAGAACATGTACATTATACTGAACACCTAAAGTTGTCTATAGGCCCAAAGGTTTATATCCTAAAAACAAATATGTTATAGTGGTTGTGTGTATGGATGTGTAATACTTGTATCTTTTATGATCAGTCAGATGGCAAGGTGGCTATTGTGTCGTGTTTCGTTGGCTTTTCTTATTTCACTGTGTTAACGTAACAGGAGCTGTACAACTTTGCATTTAGCTTTAATGAATATGTTAAAATAGGCTGTGTATAAAACAGAGTATCTGCATGGATAATGTTTAAATGTTCAATGTGAAAATCTCAAAGCAGGTCAAACATTTGCATTGAACTGCATGAAATGTGAACTTGAATGATGACTGAGATACCAATAATCTAATATGCATATCTTTGAGATATGTACTAAGAAACTGAGTAATAGAAAACATCTACTAACGTGAAAAACACTTCTAAAGTATTCCTTTATTTTATAAATATAAAAGGTGTACTCTGACATGCTCCTAACTCTTTAACCTGTCAAAAAATGCACCATCACTAAATTTAATTATTCATCCAATTTTTAAAACCATTGACTTCCATACAGTATTTTCGCATGTAGACACAGAATCCCGTGGCATAGAACTATAAAAGCAGAGCTTGATTGGCAGTATTATTTATCCTGTGAGTCTGTATCCTTATTTTTATTATTCTGCCGTTGTATGCATGTGAATATCCCCTTGGGATTAATAAAGTTTATCAAATCTAAACAAAACCACAGCTGTGGAACCATAGGGAAGCTAGCTCAAGACAGACAGTAGCGGAGGACCTTTGTTGATGCCCTATATGCCAGCCTGCATAATAGGCAATAAGACGAAAGAACTTATATTTATGTTTATACTTAATTATAGTTGCAATACTTATCATATATTGGGTGTTACTTAAAAAATAGAATGTATGAGATGTTCATACCTTATTTTTTAGTTGTCACTTTTGATGACTAGACAGTCTTCTGCATTTCATTTTTCTACCAAGTAGATTATAGCAACATTTAACAAATTGTCTCCACTTCTCATAAATCAGTGCTTTGTTTTTCTTTAACAAATAGCACTGACAAGTTAATTATGAAATTGTCTGTTGTTACAGTAAAATATTAGAAACTAATCTAGGTGCAGACCTCCCTCAAAAAGTCATGCATACCAACATATATACTGTAATATTACAGCCTTGAGAGGTTCCTTTAACTCCAAAAAGCTGTGGGCTTGGGTAGCATCTTCTTGACTTCAGTATTTGATCTTGAGTTGAGAAGTGTTGGTTTCAATAATCTCTTCTATGTTTAACTTTTGTTTGTTTGACATTGTGCAGCTGATACTTCAACAAGAAGTTCCTCCTGGTGCTTCCTGCAATGTTTTTACCTGTGGGGAAGCAGCAAACGAACACAGCAGCCTGTTGGTGAAAAACAAGGTACTGATGCCTCATCTTTAGGTTAATGTGACACTGCCTTCTGTTCTTGAGAAGATCTGCTGCACTTTTTTAGAATCAGCCTATGTATGTAATGCATGTGATGATGATGGTGGTGGTGGTGGTTAAGGACCTCTTTAAGATCATGCTTTTAACTTCACACAGGGCAAAAGTTGAAAATAAGCAGATTTTATTTGCACTTAAAAAATGGAAAGTGCTTTTTTCTTTTTTTTTCTTCTCAATACTTCTATTTATATACATAACCAAGAGGGAACTGTAGCCTATTCCAGTATAAGGTATAAAATAGAACAAACCTTGTATTTGGAGAGCACAGGCAAAATGCAAATGTGACAAGTATCTAATGTTGCGCCATGGTGTATGATATATATATATATATATATATATATATATATATATATATATATATATATATATATATATATATATATATATATATATATATCGCTTCAGAAATCCCAAAAGTTAGAGTCTTCGCCTCTGGCACTGATGTCCGAGGTTCGGTTCCCCGAGAGGGGGGGGGGGGGGGGCTGGGGCGGGTGCAGTGAGTGTGTACGCCTGATGAGCCCAGAATTAGGGCGAAACACGTGTCGCATACTCTTTGCATTATTTGACAGTAAAACTATTTTCAACCATTCAATGATCTACTTCTCGCAATTGAAAGATGGCACCGTGGAGGATGTTAGCCGACTTACTGACCAACCACAGGTGTTACCTGGTAGGTAACCACCCATACAATCAGATTGTGATTCAGACTACGAATGCCATGAATAAATATAAATATATACTGATATATATATATATATATATAATTTTAAAAACAGTTAGTAAATTATATGAAACACATTCATGCTCACCAGATTGGAGTAACCATTAAGTACTGAACAATTTAGCCAATGTGTGCCTATATTAACTATAGGCATGGAAGCAAACAGTGACTCATGGTTGAATCACAAAATCTTTAACATAGCATTACAGTATATATCGTTGCATGCCATCTGATAGTAAAGCATAGTAGTTTAGTATTTTTCAAATATTGACCCTGTTGTAAAACCAACAGCAATTGCGTTAAATAAATTAAGTTACTCACATTATTTATAAGCGTATTTCATTCTGTGCTAAGTTTTCATAAATGTTTTGATGTTGTAGTCAAGAGAGAGAGTCAATTTCCCCATTGCTTCCCCTCCAAATCCATTTTACCAGGAAATCACACAGAAAAAAATAAACTTGGATAAATTATTAGCTTTTTTACTTGCATATGGTCTTAAGCTTTGGCGCACTACCAAAAAAAAAAAATACACTGCAGCAGGGACCCCTGTAGCTACTGGTAGGAGTGGCATAAAAGCAGTGATGTGTTATTGTGAACTGCATGATATGTATTCATTCCTTACATATAGAGTACATAGTTCTCCATGTTCATTTATATGAAGAAAATATTGCTAGTATAGAATTACAAAAATGGTTGGTTATCGATTGAAGAATGGAATAAAGTATGCGGACAATGCCTACACATTCTTGAGTGAAGGTCCATGAACAGGTCAGGCAAAGTGGAGCTGAAGGAAATGGTAAGGATTAAGTGAAACAAAGGGGAGTTGTGGCATAATCACAGAGGTAAGGCAAAATTGTCAAGGTCCAGAAACAAAGCAAAAGATACAAGAGGATCACAAGAAATGAGGAGTTTAACTTTATAAGTTGAGTTATGAGTAAGTGCTAGCAGCCTGTTTAAATACTGGCCCATCGTAAGATAAATGTGTATCCAGTTTCAAATGATTAGTTGCCTTTAGAAGTTAATGGTAAGCAGCAGACCAGACTAATTGCAGTGGTTAGTAGGTAGATGGTAAAAAAAAAAAAATCTGTGTAAACCACATTTAAGCAAGTGTCCACAAGATATATAATCCAGTCTTAGTTTATATTGTGCCTTTAACTAAGATCGTTGAAACAAGGTGTTACAATACACTGCTCGTTTCACAAGTGAAATAATTTACTGAATTTTCTTCCCCCTTGTTGCTATTGTTGAGAAGAAAAGTTAGTGAAATCAGTCAATTTACTGAGATATAATAATAATAATCAATCAAACTTTATTTCTTAGACTTTCAAGAAGTCCTGGGAAAGTTAATGCTTTAATTTTTTCAAGTAATGTGGCTCATTTAAAGCGTTAAAAAATATTGTCACATCTAGGGCGCGGAAACACACCTCAGACAGTGCTTTGGTCAGGGTGGTATTTTCATGTATTTTATTAATTTTTTTTTAACCTTACAAAACAGTAATATTGGTAAGTTAAGTATGTACCTAAAGAATTACATACACATCCAGTACCTTTATGTATATACTACCTTAAAAATGTTATGAAATAAAATTCTAAAGTTTTAACATTTTGTATTAAGCAGTACACAATGATGCGCCACATGTCAGTACATAGCACTGGTGTTCATTTTCTTGATATACATATACTGACATAGGTGTGGGGGAGTGGAGAGAAAGGGACTGGGGTGGGTGGGGGGGGGGTGTATTGACAGACTTGGTACAGTGCCATAGAAAGTTTGCACAGGTAACAATTATTCTATTTTTCTTTCTCTCTCTCTCTTTTTTTTTTTTTTCTTTTTTCACTTCATGTTTCTGTAAGAATCAATATCATATCACATAAGTGCTAAATAAGTTATCTTTGAATGGCACTAAAACCAAAATAAGTCTCTAGTACCTCAGCATTTGACTCGCCAGTCTACCGGCCAGCTTACAGTGCTGACTATGCTAATATAATGACAAAATTCTATGAAATAGAAGTGTAATGATGATCCCTACGCATGTTAAGGTTTGCAGTGTCTTCACTAATTTATGCAAAGAATACAACATAACCATCCAATTAATTCATAGTGTCAGTTTTTAAGTGAGATGGCACCTACGGAAATCTCTTTTAGCGTTCCAGGAGCAAAGGTGTAGGTAGAGCATTGTTTTTTTTTTGACATCCCCCCTGTCCCGCCCCTTCGGACAGTTTAGCATGCATATAGATTTAAAGCTTTTGTGGTTGGTACAATTGTGCCTTGGGATTTTTTGGGTTGCATATAGTGTGCTACTACAGAAAAACAGTTGGAAAACAATCTCTTGGAGATTGCTGATTGCAGACAGCACAAAATGAGCACTCATTTTCCAGCTACTTCATCCTTTTGCCCACTCATACAGACTGTCTTCTCTTTGCCTCACTCCACTGACTTGTGTGCTCACTGTCCCTTGGCTCTGCGAGAGTCACTGGCACACATGCACCCAGGCAGATGGACCCCACGTCTCCTGGCTGCTAAACTACTCTCTAAGTACTGTGTCTACAAAACGGTGATCAAAGAGCTGCTTTTATGTCGGTTTCTCCAGGTAGTGCTGTCCTCCTCAGACAGTTTATGACCACCTAAGGAGCACGTCTCTCTCAGTTCAGGACCCAGGGACATTACACTGTTATTTTCACAGCGCATGAGTTGAAAAACACTTGTATAGAGTATAATCATCAAGTGATTGATGGTAATGAACAATTGAGGATAGTATTTATGGAGTTTTAATACAAGTTTTAATGTATGCCCATTTAAGAGATGGTTATTCTTTCAATTAAATCAGTCTTCTGCACTGCATTCAAAGTCAACAGTCATTTTGATCATTTAATTTTTACTTTGCAATCCTGCAGTACTTCTTTATATTCCTTGCTTTGTACCCCAATAAATACAAGTTATTGCCAATATACTAACAACCCAATTGTGCTTCACTCAATCAGAATATGGAACCAATGTAGGAAGCATTTTAAGATAGAGAAACTTTTATCTGTGGCACCTCTGTACGAGAACCACCTTCTCAAACGTACGCAGTTTTTAATGCCTGGAAAACATTTGGGATTAAATCACTTAGAGATCTGAACATAGACAATGTTTTTGCATCCTACGAACAATTACACTCCAAATTTAACTTGCCAGCAACACATTTCTTTCACTACCTTCAAATTCGAAACTTTGTTAAACAGAACCTGCCCAGTTTTCCTCCCCTCCCACCTACCTCTATGCCGGAAAATATTGCTCAGTCTCGAGGACTCGGACAGCATTTCTGTAATATATAAAACTATTTTACAGTCCCTCCCTTTCAAAGATCTAAGAGAACAGTGGGAAAAGGATCTCTTACTCAATATTTTAGTAAAGGAGTGGAAGGCAGCCATGCACAGAATTCACTCTAGCTCTATATGCGCAAAGCATAGAATTATTCAACTTAAAATTATATATTGAACACATCTCTCTCGTTTTAAAATTTTCCAAAATATTTCCAGTGCAAGATCCAACCTGCGAATGCTGCAATCAAGCTCCGGCTTCATTGGGTCACTTGTTTTGGGCCTACACCAAATTAACATCATTTTGGACCAAAATCTTTAAATTCCTTTCAGACAGCTGTGTTTGGCCAAGTTCCAGATGGGCTTAAAGTGGAGAAGGACAAACAAACTGTAATTGCCTTTACTACACTATTGGCATGTAGACTTATCTTGCTCAATTGGAAGAATCCTAACTCCCCTATTCTAAGTCAGTGGGTAACTGATATTATATACTGTTTGAAACTGGAAAAAATCAAATTCGCACTTGGAGGATCTGTAAAAAAAAAAAAAAACAACTTTTTCAAAACCTGGCAGGATCTAATCAATAACATTTTAGAGTAAGTATTTAAATTGAGAAAGCAGGTTCGCTCCCCTCTTTTACTCCCATTTATCTTTATTATTTTATCTCATTTATTATTTGATCTATTCATTTGTCTTTACTAGCATAAAGTTTTACACTGATTGCCTAGCTGTCTTTCTCAGAGGTGGAGGTTTATTTGTTTTAAACCTGTTTTTTTTTTTTTTTTTCTTCTTTTTGTAAAACTTGAGTTATGTGTATGGAAGCTGATTCCAGCTTTTATATATGTATGTAGTGGTGCATCTTACTTTGAACTTAATTCGTTCCAGAAGACCATTTGAACTCTGAATTGTTCAAAGTCCAAATCAGTTTTCCCTGTTACAAATAATGGAAAGTGAATTAATCAGTTCCCAAACCCTAAACAATACCCATTTCAAGTACTGTAAACAATAGCACAAATGCTCTAAATAATACA
This sequence comes from Erpetoichthys calabaricus, assembly GCF_900747795.2. Lineage (NCBI taxonomy): Eukaryota > Metazoa > Chordata > Cladistia > Polypteriformes > Polypteridae > Erpetoichthys > Erpetoichthys calabaricus. The sequence continues at coordinate 177,530,221 of NC_041395.2, forward strand.
TTTTAAAACATGAAAGCAATAAACAAAATATGTAAATACTGCATAATAAAATGAAAATTGCATTTACTATACCTTAGTGAGGAGTGCTGATGTACTGTGTGGCAGATGGAAAGGAAGTGAAAGGTTTCTGTTTTGAAAGGGAGTCACCTTCAGTATAAACATGCTTTGCAATAAGTTCTCTTTTTCACCTCAATCATTGATACTACAACCTTCCTTTTAGACTTTGTCTCTTTCACACTCTTTTTGGATGCCATGGTAAAAGTAGATGTTTATATTTATTTCTATATACAGTGTGTGTATATATATAATATACTGTATATAATTTTTTTTGTGTTGTGGTTAAGGCTTTGGTCGTAGGGCTTTAAACCTTGAGAATGCATGCCCAAATCCTAATATTGACACTGTGTGACCATGAGCAAGTCACTTCACCTGTCTATGTCTTAATTGGAAAACCAAAAGAAATGTAAACAATTGTATTTCAAAAGTTGCATTGGATAAAGGCATCAGTCATACAATAAATAAAAAAATTAATAGGTCACTGGAACTGCTTACTTTTGAAAATGCTACAAACAACTACACAAGTAAAACTTTCCTCCATTTGATCAATTCCTGTTTTTCCTAGTGACATGGCTTTTGCTGATGATCATTGCAAAACAAAAATTTAATGGAAAGTGTATGCCTTTGAATTGAATTGGGTTATCTAAAGGAATAACATAAAATTTGAGTATATATCAGTATCATTATTAGATGTTTACAATTTTTATTTGTTTACATTATTCACTCAAATATAGTATTTCTTTTCATGTTTTTCATCCTGTTGTACATAGTTCCCCTTTAAAGTTTGCACAAAGGGAATGCTTATCCGAATGTATATGCAGTGCTTGAAGTGGATATAGATAAGTGCCGTTACCTGATTAGTTACACTGATGTATTAGCGTGAACAATTTCTCTGGCTTCCCTGTTAGGAAATCAAGCGTCATTATCCAAGACTGTTGCTGGGGCAGTGTGCAATTTAAGCTCTGCCATTTAAAAGGTGGGGGGAGAGGGCTGAGGAGTCTCCCTTGAAGTTTGTAGCACACCATGGTGGGGGGTGGGGATGGGGTGTTTGTAGGTGCTGCCTGGGATTGGAGGTTGACAGAATGGATAACCAAGATGGTAGGTGGTATGCCGAGAGTGCTGGTGGTCAACCTCAAAAAACAGAGGTTGCCAACCAGAGTTTTGCATCTGCCTTGAACTTTGCCAAACTTTCTCTTTGCATTTCACAATGTGATCATGTCTCGTTTTTTTATTGTCCAGGACATCACCCCATTTTCAGTCACTCATCCTGTTGCTTAGTGGTGGTATTCACGTGGCCTGTCACTTGCTTCTGTTTCATCTTTTGTTTACATAAAGTCTGGTCTCAGCACAACACAAAGCACGTAAGCTAGCATAATATTAATAAATATTGACACATAAAAAATTATCAACAAATAAAGTGTCATCTAATATTCTTTTTTTCATAATGCCAACAAATTTCAATCAAAGCATTTTAGCTTTTTTACTGGGGGGGGGGGGATTCTACCCCAAATATTGCTACATATATTAAAATGTATTTTCTTAGTAGATGCCTAACTAATATTTATTGAAAAGAATCCATGAGACATGAAATAAGAATTGAGGTCTGTTCTAATTAATTAAAACTCTTTTTTAGTTATTTTAAAATATCTTTTTAAACTGTCTACAAATAGTTTATTATCCACCCCCGCCACACATAGTGTTCCTAATATGTGAATTTAAAAACACAGAAAGAGGCTTCTTCACAATTCTTATGACCCAATGACAATTAAAAATGGTTTATTCTTTAAACACACTCATAAGGAGGAGTGCACCTCTTTAAATATCGTTATTTAGCCTGATACTTTCTTTGGGCTTCAGTGTGTCTGCCTTAAATTGGCATTTATAAACCTTTCTACTTTGTGCATTGGGATATAGAGAAACTCTGAATGCTGTTTTCTTTTTGGAAGACATAGCATTTTTAACAAAGCTTCCCTTGTTACACAAGATGCCTGTGAAAAGAGAAGAAAACTAGGTCAAGCCTGTGAAAGAAAGTAGAGAGGGAAAATATTAATGAGTGGAGAGTGAACAAACTTGCCGTCGGCTCTTTCTGGATGACAAGAGAGGGGAGTCAGCTGAGTTCTATTTAAACAAATATCCTAATTCAATTTGTCTTCTAACAGAAAGTCTAGCAGTGTCACAAGGGCTCCATGATGTTTAAGGTTCTGCTGGAAATGTGTGCTCTTCAGAAGAATCTGTCGCAGAAAAAAAGCATCCGTTTTGTCTAAATTAACCCATTGTTCAGTTTTGTCCTTTTTTTTTCTGTCCACCTTGGAAGGATGTGACCATCATTGTATCAGCTGAGATACAACCAAACAAAGTTTTTGGGTTGACATGTCATTCTTCTGATGGGTATGGTGCTCACAAGAAATAGGACTGCAGTCCAGGATTGAAGTATACATGTTTCCTGTGCCTAACGCTAGAATTACCGTTCACTGTTTTTTTTTTTTTTGTTTTTTTTTTATATAAATATAGTGTTTTTCATAGTAAGCACCATGATGACGTACTACACAAGGCTACAGTACAAGGAAAGAGTGTGTCATGGTTATAGTGGAATTTTCCATCAGTCTTTATTTAATATAGAATATTCCATAGCAAAGAAGAAGGCAAGGCACTTTATTAAGTTAAATGTTATTATGATACAAAGTAAATGAATAATAAAATAATTTGATGCATGTACATTATATAAGAATGATTTATGAGTTATTGCTTTTACAGTGTCTAAGTAATTAGTAAGGTTTATTTTATATTCCATCCTTAAGAACTAATGCCGTTTGATTTTTTTAATGAACTATATCAAGGCAAGATTATAATCAAGGTATAAATGTCTGAAAACAACAGAATAACTGAATCAGGCTTTTTTTGACATAATACCCTTCATAGCAATCACCATGATGAGCATGTGAGAAATTAGTACAAGATGTGCAATGGACATACATAAAAAAACTAACCTAAAATTATTTTATGTAGAGGTGGCACAATGCCTAGTGTTACTAATAAAAATTTCCACAAGGCTTGACCAGGTTGCTATTTGTGTGGAGTTTACACATTCTCTTCACATCTGCTTGGGGTTTTCCTCTCATACCCAAAATATGAGTGTTAGGTTAACTGGTGACTCTAAATTGGGCTAGAGGGCTGTAAGTTAGTGTGGAAATGAATGTAACTGATCTCTGTGATGAACAGGGACCCCATCCAGTATTAGTTCCAGCCTTGTGCCAGATTTTGCTGGGATCAACTCTGACCCTGTCCCTTGTAATCCAAAACTGTATTAAGTAGGTTTGAATATGGCTGGAAGTATGACTTAAAGACCAAGCAGTAATAACAGATTATGAGGCAGTCATTTGTACTGCAGTCTAACATAATATATCAACAGCACAGTACAATTTAATTAAGATTTGCTTCCTGGTTTTGTTTTGGTTACTAGGAACATTAATTACATATTTTGTCTGCAGATTTTCATTGCTAAGATTTTTTTTTTTGTCATTTTCATTTCTTTCAGGAATTGTTGAGAATGGAGAGGAAGCAATTCCTTTGCAGCTCCCTTTGTCTGGGACCTCTCAAGCAGCTTCCACAGGTGATGATAAGGAAAGTAGTGTATGAAGTTGCACCTCAAGTTCTTCAGCTAGACAAAGATGAATGAAGGGAACCTGGGGTTCAGGGGTTGCAGTCAACGCATAACAATGAATGTTTCTTTGCTTTCCAATGCTTTGCACAAATGCATACTCTTGAGTTTGGGGCCATTTGGGGCATGAATTATGTGTATCTCTTCTAAAGGTAAAATCTATTGTATGATGAAATCCTGTCAACAGTATGTTCTCCCTCATTTTCATGTTTAACAACAGGGTTCTGTCCTTAATGTGAATACTCCATGTGAGGAAATCACAGTGTGAAACCCAAGCAATATTACCTAGAAGCTGTAATTCAATTTACATGAGGTATTTAATGTTTTTATATAGCCAAAAAATAACACTCATACGTGTATATAGGGAATGCTGACAGCTTTTGACTAATGGTAGCAAAAGCCTGGTGATAGATTACAGTAAACTTTTGCAATTGATGATTAACCATTCTGCTATAACTCATACATTAATACAGAAAAAAATGTAGTGCAATGCTATAGGGTCACAAACTTTAATATATTTTGAAATATTATTAACCCAATTAGAATTAGAAACCAAACATGGCTGGTGCTGTGGAATTAATGTATTTAATAAAGCCAGCCAACAAAATCTATACTGTACATACAAAATACGTCATAAGGAAATGAGAAATTAACAAAAGCATTAAGATGTTTAGTATTTACACATACTGTATTAGAAAGAAAACAAAGAAAAGTAAATGTAGGCAGTGGAAAGAGAAAAAAGAATATCTTGTAGGCATCACACAACAGAACTGAAATTCGAGGCACCACAGAACTGAAATTAAGAACATGCCCACACCTATGATGATACAGTGTGGTTTATTTGGTATGTACAATTTCATGTCTTACGGTATTCTCAAATGAATATTGGGTGTAACCTCCCCGAGGTGCAGTACTGGCCTGCACACTGGCAAATGATCAAGTAGATCATGAATGCCCTCTTGTATATATTCAGTCCATGCCCTTTTGACTAGTATGGCAACTAGTGGAGGTTCATCACTTGTTCCTGGGTATCGGAGAGGCATTGTAGAACTTCGTCCCATATACAGTATGCTCAATCAGGGATAGGTTGAGTAAATGTGGCCAGGGCAGTTTATGAACAGTCTCTAGAGGATGTTGAGATGCATGAGCAGAATATGTACAAGTAATGTTGTCTTGCTGGAACAACATGTCTTCAGTTCATGGAGGATGTGGATTAGAGCTGGCAGGATAATGTACCTGATGTAATATAGATAGCAATGATCAATGTCTCACAACAAATGCCACAAGTGAATGAGCATTGTATCTATTAACACCCCACACTATGATGTTCATTGTGTGTCACAGGAATTTACAATGTAGTGGATCACCAAGTCTTTATCAGATGTGTACACAACTATCATACATTTTCAGGCAGAATTTGCTTTCCTCATTTAAGATGAAAGACTGCCAATCCTCCCATCATCCAGTTTGAGGTACCATTGCAAGTGTTTGCTGTACTAATAACAAATGAGTGGCAGTTGTACTAGGGTAGTCCAGCTTTAAGAACAGAATTTCAGGGAGTCTGAATGGATGGTTCTGGTGTGACTGTGTGCTCAGATATGTGCTGCTGGGACCATTCAGCCCGCTGCAGCCTCCCTTCTGATGAGCTAATACATATAATTGGTACATTGAAGCTACCCAAAACCACATCTCCCGATGTGGGTAATCTCATCTTCCCATTGTTGCCAACACTAATGAGTGTAGACACCTCCATCAAATATGTTTCACAAAAGAATCCTGCTCAAACTCTCTTAAATGAGCAAATTATGCATGATGACATCTATCAGGCATGAAAAAAATACAGAGTACTGCACAGCAAATGGTAACGCACACACCCATTTCTATAGGTGAGAACCTATAGAAGTTGGTGTAAACTTTGCTGTACTCTTTATCGCCACAGGGTGCTCCACTGACCTTGTGACGTTCATCACATCATCTGCACACTGTCTTTACAATATTGTATTACAATACTGTATTGCAACCTAGATTCTTCTTGGTTTTCACTTTTCACTAGTGTGTGTATATATTACCTATATACGTTGTTCTAAGTTTTGATTTAGTTTTAGCGCCCACATGTACTATGTTAAAACTTAAAACAGTTTCACAGACACAGTCAAACTATAACATATTACTTTAAGAATTTTTAAGGTTATAATATTAATTATAATTTTGATATACTTAAAATGCTTGGTGTCCCATGCAGGTATAGTCCCTGCCTTGTTCCCTGTCCCTCTAAAATAGCTTCCATCTCTCTGCAGCCCTGCAGTAGATACATAGATGCTTATTAACATTACATTGTTACATTTACTAAATTCTTCACTTCATTGTTTTTTTGTATCAATGCCAAAGGCAACATATTTCTTTCACCAGGTTGCCTTTTTACTGGATCGTATTGTATGACTATTTCTATATATCAGTATTTAAGCACAAATGTTAATTTTTGAAGCTATTAAGAATAACAGCGGTGATATTCAGGATCTTCTGGTAAAATGAATGAAAAAAGTGCCGCACTAGTGTTCAATGAACCAGAATCAGCCGAAAATGTGAAAATGTCACAACCGTGCAGTAAAGTTGCATGCAATATTTTCATTTGAGTGTTTAGAATAGATATAATCTTACTTATACAGTAAGTGGTCTTACAAGGCCCCTCTTCTGTGAAGAAACCATTAACCTAAAATTTTATATTTCTGCTTAATTTTTTTCTCATGTTTATTAAAATTTTATACTTTTAAGTTATTGAATTTTTGAATGCAATCAAATAGTGACTCACCTTTATAATTGGAATGTTTTAATGCAGTAATTTTTTAAAACATATAGTGGTAATATTTTTTTCTACATGATAAATAAATTTTTAATTTGGGTAAAAAATGCTCTTTTGTATGTATTTTTATGGGTCAGATAATGGTTTATTACATAGTGATTGCTTTTAATAAAGTATATTTTCATTCTAGTTAAATAATGTTTTTTCTTTTACTGTGTATACATTTTTAATGTGATCAACATATTTGTTTTCCTTTCCTTACTGAAATAAGTGGGTTTGATGTTAAATGGGTAGATACTGTATATGTTTCCTGATAGCTGAGAAATATATGTAAAATTTTATATAGAGATCCATTTTATTCAACAGTTTTCATGTATTGTGCATTAAAAGACACATTTATTAGTAATGTATAATTTAAACTTTTGCCTTTTTTTTAAAACCATTTATATCTCATAGTTAACATTATTATGCCGTTTTACATGTAAAACTTAATTTTACTAATGGTTTAAGATGGATCAATCAATATAATTTCTCCATAAACCTATTCATTTTAAACATTTGTAAATAAGGATGCTTTTAGTGCAAGGTTTTAGCTGAAATGTACTAGAGAGTTTACTGCACTCAATGCTTCTACTTTATATCAAAAAGTGACACTGTATTGGCTCCCCACAAAGTCATAAATCAACTACATTTGTGCTGAATTGTATAAAGTATAGACTTAGTTTGTTTTCTAATTACTGAAGAATGGGGGGGGGGGGGGGGGGGGGGGGGGAAGTCTGTGGTGTAAAAAGTGTGACATTAATCCAAATAAATCTCTTATTTGACTAATTAAGTTAATAGATCAACAGATGATACAGAAGAGACCCAACACAGTGTAATATTTTGTTTTGCTTTTGTCTTTTCCTTTAAAGTGTGTGTTCTCCCTTGTGTGTTTACTGAAAAACAAAATACCCGCCTTTAAATATGTGTAATATGAGTCTTGTCATATTTCTGAATGTAAAGAATTGCCATGAGGCGGCTGTCCTTTTCAACTGACACAATAGACATTATACAGTCAAAAATAAAATATGGTACCCACAAAGAAGTGTCCTTTAATTGAAGTAGTCTCATCCATTTGAAGAAGAATAAACAATGAGCTAAAATAGGGCGAAAAGTTGTATCCTAGCTATACAAATAGCTATACAATGGATGATTAGCTCTGTTTGAATTTTACTTTGACCTTTCTTTTTAAACTTGTTACAGTATATAAATTAAAAGGGTAAGTTACTAATTATAAATTCTAGTTCAGATTTCTCCAGCCAAAACTGGTATGGTGGTCATTTTAACTGATAAACAAGTTACATTGCAGATCAGGATAGAACCGTGATATCCACATATCCATGTATGATTTTAAAGGTTTTAATTACCTTGAGCAACTTTTTTTTTCACGTTTTCAACAACAGATGCACAATGTTTGATTGCATTTGCAAACTGCCCTGCTCAACTTGTATAAAATGGTTAAATTAAGATAGTAAATTCAATAATTCTGAAAAAAAATATGTGTATATATGTACTGTATATTTATATGTATGTGTGTGTGTATATATTGTGAAAGATAGAGGCACTGTCGACCCCTTGAACCCTCAGATCAGACGTCAGACACCAGATAAAAGTCCAATATGACTTTATTTTGTAATAATAATGTGCAACAAGCACACTCCACTACACTATACTCATAAATAACACAATAATAAATCAATAATCAATCAATCCTCCACTCCCAGACGCATTGCCACCCTTCCACCCAGCTCGGCTCAATGCTCTGGTGTTTCACTGTCCTTTTATAGTCCTTGACCCGTCGCCGTGACTAAGACGCACTTCCGGGTTATAGGTGAAACAAAAGTCTCTGGGCCTTCCTGCAGCGTCCCCTGGAGGTTCCCATGGTAACCAGCAGGGCTGTGATGAAAAATTCCACTGTCCATGATGCCCTGCTGGAACTCGGGGCACCTCTATGTTTCAGGCAGGGCTCCACCTGGCAGCTTGGGGGTATTGGCCGGGATGAACGGCCGGCCATATTCCACAAAATATATATATAAATATATATATATATATATATATATATATATAATATAATAATATGTGTGTGTGATATACACACATATATAGATAGATAGATATAGATATATAAATAAATAAATGGAATGTTTTGTTTCCAATATGACATTTCCATTTTAGGGAGAGCATGGCAGCATATTGATTAGCAGTACTACCTGACAGCTTCACAGTTCTGAGTTTCAAACCCATTCTAGCCACTACATTTTATAGTTGGCATGTTTTTCCTGGGTCTGCATTGGTTTTTCTGTGTCATCTCAAAAGTGTGTGTGTATTTGATTAATTGTTCACTCTGCACTGGCCTAGTCTGTGCCCGATATAACTGGGCTCCAGCTCCAGTGCCAACGGACTGAAATAAGGATGGATGTGTAGCTGGGTTTCCAATTTTAAGAATAATTCAGGAAAGACCAGATAATATGTATACCAAAAAATATTTTCGAATTTGTGTTGAGTACATTGTTTTTATTAAGGGGACTTTTATTAAGAAACTAAATGAAACGAGCAAATATCTAACAGTGTATATAGTGTTGTAATGTGTTAATATTGCAAATATTGCAAACTTTAATAAGAGCAAAATCTTGTAAATGGAATCATTTGAAATATATTTAAACACAACAAAGATAAACACTATAATAAAAGTCATCATATTTCTTATCAAACAAATTTAGGCATACCAGATGAAATTAGTCAACCAAGAATGTTTGCTTATAAATACTGGATTATTTCACATAACTTGTTGTATAAATTCACTAGAAGATTCAAGTTAGGTTATTAAATACTTTATTCCTGTTAGCAGCCATTGTAAGCATTTGTTTTCTGCTAACATACTTAGAATTCTGAGACATTCACTTTTTGCACAAACTGGTTCCATATATTGTTTGCATAGTTAAAATCAGGAGACCTGGCTGCTCGATTCAGCATGTCTCATGACTATGCCAGGATGTTTGTGCCAGGCCATTACATGTTTTAACTCTATCTAATCCAGGTACCTCTTCTCTGTCTTTGTAGATTGCACTCTGTGTCCCTCTCCTCATTGAAGGTTTTTAGTGAACCTTAAATGTTGCTCTCTGATGACTTGATAGTAGCCATGACAACCTCTTAAGAGATGGACACTGTGGAAGAATAATTTTAGGGTAACATATAATTCTTCTTAAAGAAATATCATAATAAATAAATTAATTAATTAATTAATGCCAGAAACCTGTTCAGGCACACCAGGAAACCAGATAAAGGTCAAGTGAACAATAAAATGTACACTGAAATATAAGAATTGGTTTAGGAAGATACTGAGATGGTCAAGTAAACAATGTACCAGAAGAAAGGTTGATGTAATATACAAAATGTACTGAAGCATGACTAAGAAATCAGTAGATGTCCTATAAACAAGAATGGACGGTTGTTATATGCACAGAAATTTCAAGGGTGGGGCTCAACTCAAAGTTGTAAGAAGAACCAGAATACAGGGGGTCCTCTGTTTACAACGTCTCGACATATGATGTTTTGAGTTTACAACGCTCACTCCCATACAAACTTTAAAAAATTGAGACGTGAGAAGGAATAAAGATAAGGATTTTTTTTACACTTATTTTTTTCTGTTACAGTACAGTGTACAGTAGAGTATATGTCCTTTTTCTGTGGCTTAGTTGTGTTTTTATGCTTCTAGATTATGATTTTGCAAATGTGTTAGGATGGGTAAGTGACTTAGGCTAGGGTGTGTTTCGACTTACACCAAAATTCGGGTTACATCACTGTTGTAGGAACGGAACTGTGTCATAACCCGAGGACCCCCCTGTATAATACAACATACTTTTATTTTATATAAATCATTTGGGTGTAAACCAATGAACCAACCAGAGTAAAATGTATGCATTGATTGAAACTACATGTAAATTCAGTAGTTTATAAAATGAACATCTATTTGTTTTCTCTGACCATGCTGTAACGGACTGCTTCTGAAGAATGCTCCAGTTTGATCCTGTGATATTACTGAAGGCAGCACTTTCTCCATCCTTATAGCTATAATTTTTGAGAGTATCTTAACATCATTATTCAGGAGTGAAATTGGTCTGTATGATGCACATTGTAACAAGTCCTTATTTTGTTTAGGAAAGACTGTGATTAATGCTTGACGAAAAGTTTGAGGTAGAATTTGATTGTCTCTAGCTTTTGTAAATGTTGCCAATAAGAGGGGAGCCAGCTGAGTGGAGAATTTCTTATAAAATTCTACAGGGTAGCCATCAGGGCCTGCTGATTTCCCGCTTTGAAGTGACTTTATAGCATCTAGTAATTCTGATAGGGTCAGAGATTTATCCAGTTCCTCAGCACTTAAAGTATCTATTTGTGATGTCTGTAATGTATTCAGAAATGCATTAGATTGTGTGTTGTCTTCTTTGAACTCAGTAGAATATAAGATTTTATAGTAATCTCTAAATGTGTGCATTATATTTTTATGGTCAATGATTTCTTCTCCATTCGTGTTGGTGATTACTGGGATTGCATTGCGAACTTCTTGCTTGTGGATTTGTTGAGCTAAAAGCTTATTAGCTTTCTCTCCGTGTTCATAGTAATGATGTCTTGACTTATAAATAAGTTGTTCAGTTTCTTTAGTTGTCAAGATGTTGAGTTCTGTATGCAGAGCCTGCCTTTTCCTATGAAGAGCCTCACTTGGACGTCTGGCTTGTTCTTCATCTATTCTAGTAATTTCGCTTCTTAGCTCTGACGCTCTCTTGGTTTCTAATTTATTTGTGTGGGAAAGATATGAAATAATCTGTCCTTTTAAACACTAGAATTACCAGAGCCTACGAAAAAACTCGTAAATCCGTCCCACCTTAAATCGCGTCTTAAAGCCGTTTGCACATCTCCGCCAGAGTCTTTTGTCATCTAAATGTGATGATAAACAAAAGCTACTAGCAGCCAGCTATTCCATCCCCCCACCGACTTAGAATGAACTCCTAGCTCATGCCTTGCCTTGATTTGATTATTTGGGATTGAAGTGGAGTTTTACAGTGGAAATAATTCGAGCGTTATTTGGAATACACGCATTTTCATGTGTGTTCCGTTTCTACAGTATAGTAGGCTGTGCAAACACATTTTTAAAACAGAAACATTTTTCATATTCTAATAGTAAATGACAAAATGTAGGCATAAACTATATAACGTATGAAGCCTGAAGTCCATATATCAAAGAAACACTTTCACAAAAGGTACAAATAAGAGAACACGTGCGCTTTTCTTCAAAAATATAACTGCACAAAAAAAAAAAGCCGCGTTAGCATGCCACATTGACACTCTTACTACTACTGCTGCGGTGGCGTAATGGTATCAGCTCCTGACTGGGAATCAGAGGGGTGGCGAGTTCGATCCCGCACGGCTCCACTTCGAGAAGTAACCTGCTCTTATTCTTACAATTTTAGAATAACAATATAAATTTGATTTCAGTCTGTAACAGCCGGTGTAACTTATGATACTGGTAAAGGTTAGCTTTTTTTTTTTTTTTTTTTTAATTCACTTTTCATTCTCGCAGTCGATGCATACTAACGCCCCCCCCCCCCCCCCCAAAAGGGTTCTGACACATAAACGCTGGCGAAGCTGCCTTCCTTCGTATCTCACCGTCACTTGATTTTCTTTTTATTCAGTGTTATTGAGTGTTCCTGCCAGTCCACACATGTTTCTGTATGCTGTTTCTTTTGTACTCCAGGACATGAAGAGGAGAGAATGATTTCACATTATTTATGCTGTTTTCACATAAAGACTGCAGAATACTCGTGACTGCATTCTCGTACCAATGCACTTTTTCCATCACCTTTTCCTGTAAGAAGCAATGTACTCACTTCTCTCTATGCTGTGGTTTCTATTACACACCTGAAAGAGACAATATATGTGAAAACTTCATCGCACTAATGCAATATTATTTGAAAACGAACAGCGTCAGATCAGGTGTGAAAATTTTATGTGAGATACTGGTAAAGGTTAGCTTTTTTTTTTTTTTTAATTCACTTTTCATTCTCGCAGTCGATGCATACTAACGCCCCCCCCCACCCCAAAGGGTTCTGACACATAAACGCTGGCGAAGCTGCCTTCTTCGTAGCTCACATAAAATTTTCACACCTGATCTGACGCTGTTCGTTTTCAAATAATATTGCATTAGTGCGATGAAGTTTTCACATATATTGTCTCTTTCAGGTGTGTAATAAAAACCACAGCATAGAGAGAAGTGAGTACATTGCTTCATACAGGAAAAGGTGATGGAAAAAGTGCATTGGTACGAGAATGCAGTCACGAGTATACTGCAGTCTTTATGTGAAAACAGCATAAATAATGTGAAATCATTCTCTTCTCTGCATGTCCTGGAGTACAAAAGAAACAGCATACAGCAACATGTGGGGACTGGCAGGAACACTCAATAACACTGAATAAAAAGAAAATCAAGTGACGGTGAGATACGAAGGAAGGCAGCTTCGCCAGCGTTTATGTGTCAGAACCCTTTTGGGGGGGGGGGGGGGGGGGGCGTTAGTATGCATCGACTGCGAGAATGAAAAGTGAATTTAAAAAAAAAGCTAACCTTACCAGTATCATAAGTTACACCGGCTGTTACAGACTGAAATTAAATTTATGTTGTTATTCTAAAAATGTAAGGATGAGAGCAGTTCATTTCTCGAAGTGGAGGTGTGCGGGATCGAACTCGCCACCCTCTGATCCCCAGTCAGTAGCTGATACCATTACGCCACCGCGGCAATTGTAGTAAGAATGTCAATGTGGCATGCTAATGCGGCTTTTTTTTGTGTGCAGTTATACTTTTGAAGAAAAGCGCACGTGTTCTCTTATTTGTACCTTTTGTGAAAGTGTTTCTTTGATATATGGACTTCAGGCTTCATACGTTATATAGTTTATGCCTACATTTTGTCATTTACTATTAGAATATGAAAAACATTTCTGTTTTAAAAATGTGTTTGCACAGACTACTACTATACTGTAGAAACGGAACACACATGAAATGCGTGTATTCCAAATAACGCTCGAATTATTTCCACTGTAAAACTCCACTTCAATCCCAAATAATCAAATCAAGGCAAGGCATGAGCTAGGAGTTCATTCTAAGTCGGTGGGGGGATGGAATAGCTGGCTGCTAGTAGCTTTTGTTTATCATCACATTTAGATGACAAAAGACTCTGGCGGAGATGTGCAAACGGCTTTAAGACGCGATTTAAGGTGGGACGGATGTACGAGTTTTTTCGTAGGCTCTGGTAATTCTAGTGTTAAGAAGGCCTTTAGAGTTTCCCAGAGTCTTCCTGCAGAAACCTCTGAGGGTGTGTTTGTCTCTATGAAGAAGCTGATTTGTTTGGATATAAATTCTGTGCAGTTCTCGTCTGCTAATAGAAGAGGGTTAAGACGCCATCTGCGAGGTGAGTGTGAGGGGCTTAATGATTTTAGCTCCAAGACTAGAGGGGCATGGTCGGAGATAACAATTGTGTCATATTTGCACGATTTAATCATAGGCAAGAAATTATTATCTATAAAAAAAAATAATCAATTCTTGAGTAGCTATGATGCACTGGTGAGTAGAACGAATATGTTCTTGAGTTTGGGTTAAGAAACCTCCAGGGGTCTGATATGTTGTGGTCAGTTACAAACTGTGTAATTGTCTTTGCAGTGTTAGATGTTGTCCCACCTGTGACGGGAGTCCTATCTAAGAGTGGATTTAAAACACAATTAAAGTCCCCAGCCATTATAATTTTATGAGTGTTCACATTGGGAATGGATGCAAATAGATTTTGCATGAATTCCTTGTCGACATTGGGTGCATAAACATTTATCAAAATCATTTTACTGTTAAATAAGTTGCCCATGACCATCACACATCTCCCTTCAGGGTCGGATACTACATCTGATGCTACAAATGGGACTGTTCTATGTATGAGAATTCCCACACCTCTAGTTTTCTTTGTAAAGTTAGAATGGAACATTTGGCCAGTCCAGTCGTTTTGTAGTCTTGTCTGATCCTTGCTTAGTAAGTGGGTCTCCTGTAAAAATACTATTTTAGCGTTTAAGCCTGTTACGTGAGAGCATACTTTCTCTTTAATTTGTGATTCAGGCCTTTAACATTCCCGCTCACAAAGTTAACTGTCCCATCTTGGAGACATTGATTCAGAGTTTTTGATGTCATTTTATAGTCTTAACTGGTAGTAAGGCAGTTTTAATCTTAATTTCAAATTTCCCCACGAGTTATTGCCATATACAGTGATCCCTTGCTATATCGCGCTTCGTCTTTCGCGGCTTCACTCCATCGCGGATTTTAAATGTAAGCATATGTGAATATATATTGCGGATTTTTCACTGCTTCATGGATGTCTGCGGTCTACAGGACGTGTGCTTCCTCAGTTGATTTGCCCATTTGAATTCAAATAAGGGACGCATTTGAATTCAAACAAGGGACGCTATTGGAGGATGGCTGAGAAGCTACCCAATCAGAGCACGCGGTTAAGTTCCTGTGTGCTGCTGATTGGCTCAGCGACAGAGTGCTGCATTAACCAGGAAGTCTAATCTCAGTCATTCAGCATTAACGTGCTACTGCTTCAGGAGCCGTGTCCAAGCACCAACAGAAGATGCAAATAATTGAAGAAAAGGTAAACGTTTTGGATATGTTGAAGGAAGGAAACAGCTACACCGCTGCAGGACATCATTACAGCATCAATGAGTCCACGATTCTTTTTATTTAAAAAGGAGGAAAAGCATATAAGATCTACGGCCGCAGTGTCCTTTTAACCAGGGTGCAAAACGAGTTGCAAGTGGACGTGATAAGGCAGTAGTCTGGATGGAATCTGCTTTAGGGATTTGGATTGAAGAGTGATGGAAGAAGAACAACGGCGGTGCTAAACAGTCGCCTGAAGAGGCTCCTTTAGAAGAGCTGTAACGCTATCCTTTGTTGTGCAGTAAAATTAAACTCATCGTTATCAGACAAGTCGTCGTGTTATTGTTGGTGAGTAACCATCCATCCAGCCATCCATCCATTTTCCAACCCGCTGAATCCGAACACAGGGTCACGGGGGTCTGCTGGAGCCAATCCCAGCCAACACAGGGCACAAGGCAGGAACCAATCCCGGGCAGGGTGCCAACCCACCGCAGGACACACACAAACACACCCACACACCAAGCACACACTACGGCCAATTTAGAATCGCCAGTCCACCTAACCTGCATGTCTTTGGACTGTGGGAGGAAACCGGAGCGCCCGGAGGAAACCCACGCAGACACGGGGAGAACATGCAAACTCCACGCAGGGAGGACCCGGGAAGCGAACCCGGGTCCCCAGGTCTCCCAACTGCGAGGCAGCAGCGCTACCCACTGCGCCACCATGCTGCCCGTGAGTAACCATAATTAATTATTTACGTACAGTACTTATTACATGTACATAGTTTAGTGTCACTGTGCACACATTTTACTGTATACAATTTTTCTTGCATTGTACGTATTTATTGCTGGTGGCCTGTCTGTCGTAATGGCTGTAACATATGTGATATCGGAGACGCTCGATATCTTTAAAATAATATTTAGGTTTTACTGTATGTAAACTGTGTTTACATACATAATTTCAATTAATCTTACCTAATATCTAAGAGAATACAAAGGGTTTATGCTGGTATAATTGTGCGTGTAATGTTTATAATAGTGTGGGAGAGTTTATAAGGGCTTAAAATATATAAAAAATAACCATATAAACATATTGTTTCTACTTCGCGGATTTTCTTATTTCGCGGTTGGCTCTGGAACACAACCCCCGCGATGGAGGAGGGATTGCTGTAGTCTATTGTTACGTTGATATTTATAGTTATAAGGATTAGAAGAATAGATTTGATATAGCCTGCCCTCCTTCTCTCCCCTCTTCATCCCCCCCAACCCCCAATTTTGCTTCCCCGCATGAGGCTAAATCCCACTTTGCAATGTCCCAGTCCTCTGACATACTAAGAGACAGAGCACGTCCAAAACAAAACAAGCCCCCCAACAGCGGCGTTTGAGAATTAAAACAAAGTAGAAATATCTTTTGCAGCTAAAGTCTAAATACTATCTGCCGAAAATATAATAATTAACAGTCTTGAAGCTTAAAATATAATCTTCAGCAATTTTAAGATATTAAGATAATAAAATAATGAACCCTGGGAATGATTTTAACAAGTAGTCTAGGATATACTTAGTAGATCCTAGTGCAATAGCAGAAATGGCATTTAACCAAGGGTATAATGTTAAACAGTCTACTTTAGGGTAGTAAAAAAAAAAAAAAACAAACCCTACTTTAATTACTTCCACACTTCCACACACTCGCATCTATAGCTGTAATTAAAACATAAAAATATAGTGTCCAAGTAAAGAAAAGGATGTATAATTATAATACCCGTCTCTTTCAAAGTGGATCAGACAGCAGATGACAAGTCCTTCATGCCATGACAGAATACGGCTCATTATTGACTTTCAAAAGAGTGTTGGGAACAGCTTCTTTAATTCCTTTTCAGCTTCCTCCTTGCTGGAAAATACATGATATTGGTCTTGAACTTTCACTTTCAGTTTGGCGGGATACAAGAGGCTGTATTTGATATCGGTTTTCCGTAGCAGCTTTTTAATGTCGAAGTACTGTAGGCTGCGCGTTTTGCAGCTGTTAAAGGAAAGAAGTCAGGGAAAATACGAATGAGATTATTTTCAAATATAATCTCTTGCTTGTGTCTGAGAAGTGCCATCACATCAAGCTTACATTGTAATTGCTCGAGAGGATTTTTAAATAAAAAATAGATTTTAAATTATAAGGCATTTGATACAGTGATAGTGTGAGAGATTGATTTCTTTTCCCATCACTCCTTGTTCACAAATAATTTGAATATCTTAAATTTGAAGTAGAATGTAAATGTTTGAATGACTACATAGCTGATAATAGGGTTTAGCTTTATTTTATGTAATTTGATGCACTAATTAAACATTCCAGACACTTGGTTAAATTCTGAAGCTATAGGTAGAAATGTATGTGCCAATTTTAATTAGTAAAATATTAGCTTAAAGAAAAATAGCTGTGATATAAATATAGAAACTATTTAGCTTTAAGATTAAAGGTTGAGAGGTAATAATAGATGTATTTTAAGATAACTGTAACTTTTGAAAATAACCTGTGAGCCTTAGATGAGGTGAAATATTAATTTATTTTCTAAATAATGTAAATCCCAAGACTGCACATAATTCAACAATATTCTGTAATTAGAGCAATTGGAAAAGGGAATGTGGAGCTTTAATGTTTTTGTTTATTTTGCTCTTATTTCTAGATATAATTAGGAATTTATCAGTCCAGACTGTAGATTTCTTCTTATACTGTTGCTTGCCATCCTGGCTGAGAGATGTTCTCTGGAGGACACTGGTATTATATTACATTCATTATGAAAAGGGGATTGAGAATGCCTGTCCAGGCTCCAGTTCAAGACTGGAATAAGAAAGGAAAGTAAATACTTAATTTTCTACAGGAACCTCCACAGAACACGACTCCACACCACTCTACTTTCTCTTTTCCTTTGTTTTGTTTGCCACTCCTGGATGTATGTCTTCTCCATAGGAGAACTATAACATTCGGCTCTTGTCAAGTTGTAATATTTAACGGGACTGAATTTAGAAGTTTTCACTGACTGATACTCTATCACTCCACATTCCCTCTAAGGGGGGAAAGATTAATATTTAGTTTGCAAAGTTATTTTCATAAGAGCAAAGATTATGTGCCAGTAGTTTGAATATTCTAATACAACTGAATATTTTTATTTTGGTGTATATGTGTGTGTGTGTATATATATATATATATATATATATATATATATATATATAAAATCCATATTACTAACCGAGAATGGTAAACCGGATGGCATGGACCCAGGTACACGGCAGTGGATGTACTGCGCAGGCGCCGACAGCTCACCTAACGGAAATACGAAATAAAGCAACGAGCACAGACAATACGGAACCCTAACCGTCCACAGTACACCATAGTCAAACCCGATATACCCCGAGATGGTACATAAGCCCCAGAGCACCTACAACGCTCATCCAACACACCGCAGGCAGACCCCCGAGATGGTACAGAAGCCCCATAGATAAAATACGAAATAAAGCAACGAGCACAGGCAATACGGAACCCTAACCGTCCACACTACACAGCATAGTCAAACGCGACATAGTACGGAAGGTGCGTGCGCCTACAACGTGTGTTTAACACACCGCAGGCACACCCCCCAGAGTTCCGGACTTCACAGCATATGTGAATCATCACATTACAGTAATATGGATAATACGAGTACTCACAGACAAATGCAAGAGGCCTCAGCGTCCCGCCCCACAGTCAAATCTCACAAAGTACGGAGTCCCGAGACGTCCTTAAACCACAGCATGGTCAAACCCACCACGCCTCACGGCTCAAAAGCAAAGGAGCTCAACTGACGTAAATAAGCGCCTACAGCGCATCACAGCTCAAAAACAAAGGATCTCAACTAACGTAAATAAGAAATGAGGCAACGCGCCCATAGGTGACGACACAGACACACAAAAAAGAGGATCCAGCCCCCCGCCCCAGAGTGAAATGTGAAAAAAGCAGATAAGAGATTATGAAAGCAGTGGAATTCCAAAGTCTCCAACAAATGATGGCGCGATACACATGCAGAGAAAGGTACAGAATATGAAAGCAGTAAAATCCAAAAGTATTGTAGCGTCCCAGCCAGGTTGAGGGCTGTTTGGTTTTAAGTCACTGTTAGGTCCGATGGAGGGAGGGCGGAGTACAGCATGGAAGACTGATAGCGGGGTATTGATTGATGCGGTATGGGGGAGCGTTGGAGAGGGTGCTAGAAAGTTGTGTTTGGGGTTAGGAAGTCTGTGATTGTTCAAGTAAGACTTTTGTGACACTTTATCATGTCATTCGCTACAGTATCAAAGAAAAGATAGAAAAGATCGCATTACCGCAAACAAAAGGTGATTAATCATCAGAGCCAGGTGTAATTGAAAAAACTAGCAGGACAAATCAGGGTCAGAAATAAAAGGCAAACAGTAAACAACAAAGTCTTTTCGCATTTGCATCATTCAATGCACAAAACTGCGATTTACACAATAATGGACCATACGCTATGAGAATCTGTGGTCCCAGAACAGTTAAAGCAACAAGTTAAATCTCAAAGAATACACAATTCGGTCAAGGTGTATATTGATGATCACGGAGAAGCGATGCAAATTTTAACAGGCAAAAAAGAAAGGTTATGTATATATTCCGCAAATAACATTACACACCAGAGGAGATCGTGATATGCCATTCGTATTAAAATGTTTACAGTTTACCGTCAGAATAGCATTTGCTATGACAATCGATAAATGACTGGGACAAACATTACAAAAAGTCAGAGTATTTATTAGAGAAACAGAAACAATATTCACTTACGGGCATTGTCACAATGTGTCTCCAAACAAAATTGTTTTTAATGAAGCTTTAAAGTAAAAGTGCAAATAATGAAATTGAAACAATTCCAAAGAAAAAAAAAATGTACATTGTATATCCGATTAACCAAACACGAGGGTTGGCGAGCGAAGCCCCCTAGTATAATATAAAATATAATATAGGGTGAGAAGCTCAGTCATCCGGGAGCCACTGCTCTTCCGCATTGAGAGGAGTCAGATGAGGTGGCTCAGGCATCTGATCAGGATGCCTCCTGTACGCCTCCCTGGTGAGGTGTTCCGGGCACGTCTAACCGGGAGGAGGCCCCGGGGGGGACCCAGGACACACTGGAGGGACTATGTCTCCCGGCTGGTCTGGGAACGCCTCGGGTTTCCCCCGGAAGAGCTAGAAGAAGTGGCCGGGGAGAGGGAAGTCTGGGCATCTCTGCTCAAGTTGCTGCCCCCGCGACCCGATCTCGGATAAGCGGAAGAGGAGGAATGGATATATACATATGTTAATATAGATATATTGTCCCAGATGGATGGGGACCCTACCCAGCTGTGACGCCTGGATGGTCCCCGTGATGGACAATACCTCCCCTGGGCCATGAGGAGGCAGTCGCCCGGGTCTACTTATGGGCCACTGGACTGGAGCTGGGACACTCATCCCTACCGGAGGACGTGGCCACCGCTAGGGGGCGCCCAGGACAGCTGTGAGGTCCTGGATGGCAGCACTTCCGCCACACCAGGAAGTGCTGCCGGAAGAATTCCCAGGGGCACCCGGAAGTGTCGTCAGGGGGAGCACCTGGAGCTCATCCGGGTCGGTATAAGGGACCGTCTCCTTCCAGAAGCGGAGCCAGAGTTAGGAGGAAGGAGACGAAGCTTGTGAGGAGGGGAGAGGAGGTCATTGTGAAGAGAAAGAGAAAGAGAGAAAGGAAGAGAATTGGTGGATGAAGGCATTGTGGTGCTGAAAGGAAAAATAAAGAAGTGTGTTATGGACATTCTGGTGTCTGTCTGTCTGTGTCCGGGGGTATACTTTCCACAATATATATATTAATATATATACAGTATATTAATATAATTTTATAATCTATACTAATAAACGGCAAAGCCCTCACTGATTCACTCATCACTAATTCTCCAACTTCCTGTGTAGGTAGAAAGCTGAAATTCCTTACAGGCTCATTCCTTACAGCTTACTTACAAAAGTTAAGCAGGTTTCATTTCGAAATTCTACGAGTAACAGTCATAACGGTCGACAATGTCCGCCATGTTAAACTTTCTTATTTATGGCCCCATCTTCACGAAATTTGGTAGGCGGCTTCCCTGCGCTAACCGAAACCGATGTACATACTTATTTCAGTGGTATGATGCCACTGTCGGCAGCCATATTGAACTTTCCAACAGTCTTTGTTACTTCTGGGCCCATCTTCAAGAAATTTGGTACGCGGGTTCCCAACGCTAACTGAATCCTACTTACGTACATATATACGTCCATAGCCTGTAGCTCAGTCGCCATGTGAGGCGGCGTTGGGTCCCCCATCCCCACACCTCCCACGTAGTTGGCTGCCTGCCTATATAAGGCCGTCCGTCGCTCCGGTCTCTTCATTCCCTTCCTTGCTTCGCCACGGTATTCACGTCTCCCTGCTGATAACTGCAGCCTTTTTATTTAATCCACGGCTTAAATTAGTTTACATTGTTCAGGTACCCATTTCCTTTATTGTTCCAACCGTACCCCCATTAACATGTCTATCGAGGTGATCACCATCGATCAAAGAACTGTCACTTACCGAGTGGTTTCCATGCCCAGAGATGGTGCCTGCCTTTTCCATTCTCTGTGTTACATATTGCATGGCCATATCAGGCTCACTCTTGATATCCGGAAGAACATTGTGTCTTACAGTATGTATTGAATGACTGGGACAGGTTCAAGGTGTGGACTGGTGACGGTACAGGAGATACTTATACTACACAGGAGCACTATAAGAGTGAAATGCTTAAGCCCTTCACCTATGGTTCTGCATGTGAGTTGATGGCTGCCGCTGAATTGTTCGGTTGTCACTTTCAAGTGTACCGAAATGGCCAAATATTTTACACCTTTGGACAACGGCCAATGCCTCTTACAAAGCCTTCTTCAAAATGTTTACCCCAATCTACGAAATCTCCATGAAAACGACGTGTCATGGTTGAGGGAGAGAGCTATCCTGACACCAAGAAATTACATGACTACGACTATAAACCACATTTTACTTCAAGAACTACCTTCACAACCGAAAACATATCAGTCTGTGGATTCAGTTGTAGAAGTAGAAGACGCGGTGCACTATCCGGTAGGGTTTCTCCACACTCTGAATCCTCCAGGCACTCCTGAGCATAATCTACTTTTAAAGGTTGGGGAACCAATAATGTTACTGAGAAACTTACAGCCATCAAAACTTTGTAACGGCACAAGACTTCAGGTCACGTGTCTGCAAGAGAACCTAATTGAGGCAGCTATTTTTAATGGCAGTGGCTCAGGGGAGAGAGTTTTTATTCCTCGCATCCCCATTATGCACTCTGATCTCCCATTTCAATTCAAACGCCTACAATTTCCAGTAAGGCTCTGCTTCGCAATGACAATTAATAAGTCTCAGGGACAGACCCTACAAAAGGTTGGCATTGGTTTGAGGCAAGATTGCTTTTCACATGGCCAACTGTACGTTGCATGCTCAAGAGTAAGCTCAGCACACAGCTTGGTCATATTACAACCGGAGGGCCGAACTGACAACGTGGTATACAAAGAGATCCTTAACAAATAATTATTGGTATGATTTCCCTCAGTTTAAAAAGGTTTACTTTTCTTCTTAATATAAATTTTAAGGCAGTACTTCGTCGCTGCGAAGCGCGGGTAGACAGATAGATAGATACTTTATTAATCCCAAGGGGAAATTCACATACTCCAGCAGCAGCATACTCAAACAAAAAACAATATTAAATTAAAGAGTAATAAAAATGCAGGTAAAAACAGACAATAACTTTGAATAATGTTAACGTTTACTAAACCCCCCCCCCCGGGTGGAATTGAACAGTCGCATAGTTTGGGGGAGGAACGATCTTCTCAGTCTGTCAGTGGAGCAGGACAGTGACAGCAATCTGTCGCTGAAGCTGCTCTTCTGTCCGGAGATGACACTGTTTAGTGGATGCAGTGAATTCTCCATAATTGATAGGAGCCTGCTGAGCGCCTGTCGCTCTGCCACAGATGTCAAGCTATCTAGCTCCATGCCAACAATAGAGCCTGGTATTTTGCTAGTATATAATATATATCATATATACTGTATATAATATATCATATATATAATATATACAGTGTATATAATATATGATATATATTAAGGTTGACTTTTTTATACTGTGATGAATATGCTTTTAATTGAGTGGCGTCCACAACAATAGAAAAACTAGATACAACTATAGAGGAAAATTTTTTACTGAGGGATCTATTTTTTGAACAAAATGGCCACAGTGATTGGAAATGGCTGCATTGTGCTTACCGGCTGCAAATTAATTTTTGACAATTAAAAAACAAATTGGCAAAGAGACAAGCAGAGACTGAATAAAACAACCATCTGTTTTACCGCTATTGTTTTTTTTTGATAAGGGGTACCCCCATCGAAACAAGCCTAACACCTCATGAGACACTATTTTTGGGATCCATAAGTAACTTTCAAAATTTTACAGATGAAGCATTGTAGTACTGAATAATATGGAAGAAAACTTTTAAGTCTTTACACCTGCATGTAAAAGCTATTTTTCCCAGCATGTTGTTTATGACCGCACTTGAATTTGAACATGGAGAGTGAGCTGTGGTCAAGAATTGCAGACAAACAAATCATCCAACTCCCAAGTAACAAACCATACCAAAGAAGGGATCAAGGCTTGGACCAGGCCATCGACCAATTGACTACTGGACAGCGCACTCAAATTCCAGTCTAAGAGATCACGAGTTCCTGCTGCTAACAACTCATCTGTGCAGGTGACCACTTATGCCAAAAGATCATCATGGATCCAGAATCAGAGGGCAGCCTGCATGGCATCCAGACCAGAGCCTCACTCATTAGATGAGTTCCAGATATTGATATCCTTTGTTTTGTGGTATTGGACCCCAAGACCTGATTCACACTTTTACAGTGCAGGGTTCTATGTTCTTTGCCAGAGCCCACTTTAACTGTGCTTGATATGCCTTACAATTTGGCCACTTGTTTGCAATTTTATGACAGTTGTTGACCAAGTACTTGAATTATTCTTGCCGTAGGAGTTGGAACCACAACCTAATCTCTATTTTTCTGCAGCAATGTCTTTTAAGGAAGATTTGAACCATGGAGTTATGGATGGTATAGGAGGAAAGCCTAATTATCTGCAAGCACTGCAAGGCAAATGAACTCCTTTTTATAAGCAATATGTATTTATTGAATATTTGTAACTATTTTATTAATGGAAATACTGCACAATTATTATTAATTTAAATTGTTTTGGGTTTAACCTGTAAAGAAATTGAGATAATATAATTGAACATCTTGAACATAACGTGATTAACATAACATGGTCAGTATTTAGAGTACAGACATTGTATAAGAGTAAATATGTTTGGATAAAGGTTTCTATTAAGTCTATTTGGTGAAAACAAAAGTTTTAAGGATTAACATTTGTATGTAATTTGGACTGTTAATCACATTTTAACTCATGTATTAGAACTTGCAGCATTACTGAGTTATTGATTTTAATAACAGAATGAATAACAGAGTTTAAGTAAACTTGATGGACAGTCAAGTGTTTTGGGAATAAAGACCCTCAGGACAAAATGTCTAAATCTATTGAGATAAGGTGAGGATAAAGTTTTAATTAGAAGTCTCTTGATACAAGCAAAATGCACCATTTGTTTGACTATTGTTTTTCATGAAGAATGTGAATTTTATTGTGTAATAGTAATTGATACAGAAGGATGGAACAAATGTGAATAATAATGTATTAGGAATTTTGCATTAGGATAGGATGCAACATTAGGACACAAATTTTATGATATTGGGTTTTAAGGTTTAAATGTGCTAAATTAGATGCAGGGTACTGTACAAACCTTTTAAAGTTTGTAGAACATGGTATAAGGGAAAATAAGTTTGTGGGATAATGCTAAGTGTTTTTAGGAACTGGGGTAATTAGGGCAATATAGACAGGCTTTTTGGGCCTAATTAATATAGACGTTAGCAAAACAAAGTAATCATTCAGCACAACAGTGATGGAGTGTTTTATTCATGGGGTAGTGAGTGTGCAGTTTGTGAAATTGGAAAGCCCAGATACAAACCAAGGATCCCAGCTGGTTGCAGAAGACTTTAACATCAATATAAAGCTTGGGTACAACCTTTGCAATTTTAATTTGACTTTGACATGAGCCAGTGGCTTGCATTAATGAGAGTAGTGCTGACATCTTCTGAAGTGGGGATTGGCACCTACTTTCAGCAAGATAGCTGTTTTTATGCAGAAAATGTGATTACAGTATCTAACTTAAGACCACAGCAGGATGTAAATTGGGGCAACTTTGTGGATGTGAGCATGGTTGTGTGTATGGGGACTCTATCTCTGGGTATTGATATATATGCACCATAAAGTAGAGACTTTGCAAGTATTTAAAAAAAATACTTGTGCTGTCTGTGTCGCCACCAACAATAATAAAAGATCTGACAATTAATGGAAAATATAGGACTAGGTACACTTCTGTGAACTAAGATAGCTAATGTTTGTTGGAAATGAAGGCAATCAAATAGTTGTTGACAATGTTGTATCATCGTACTTAAAAGTTATGAGGTTATGGGACATAAATCTGAGATTGATAGGGGAAAGCATGTAATGCCAGTATTCTCTGAAGAAGAAGGACTTTGATACATGTCATTTTTTGACTTGATTTGTTATGTTCACTGTTATTGATTTAATTAGCTGTTATTGATTTATATGATTTATCTTGGGTATTAATAATTTCCACTGATTTCTGTTATTCCTCAAATTTAGCTAGCCAGGGATGTTTTACTTCTCTTCTACTCTAAGGGGGGACATATTTAGTATACACATGTTTTACACAGATTAGGAATAAGGTTTCAGTAGGAATTTATTCCTTGCAGTTTTAGTGGGACTTTTTAACAAGTCCAAAAGGTAGGGGGTATAGAAGAATAACTTAAGGGTAACATATTCTTCTTAATGAAATAGCAGGAGACCAGATAAAGGTCAAGTGAACAATAAAATGTACACTGAAATATAAGAATTGGGTTAGAAAAATACTGAGATGGTCAAGTAAATAATGTACCAGAAGAAAGGTTGATGTAATATAAAAAATATACTGAACGATGACTAAGAAATGACTAAGAAATCAGCAGATGTCCTATGAACAAGAATGGACGATTGTTATATGCACAGAAATTTCAAGGGTGGTGGCGCAACTCAAAGTTGTAAGAAGAATTTAATAATATAATATATAATATAATAGACTTTCATTTTATATAAATCATTTGGGTGTAAACCTTTGAACCAACCAGAGTAAAATGTATGCATTGATTGACACTGCATGTAAATTCAGTAGTTTATAAAATGAACCTCTATTTGTTTTCTCTGACCATTCTGATCATTCTGACCATACTGTAATAAATTTCTTTTGAAGAATGCTTCCTTTAAGGCATTTTGCTGAGGAGTAATTAAAAGATACCATGAACAGCTTTTCTCCTGCCTGATTACTGAATTGTCTTATTAGAGGATGTTTCTTTCTTTAATAAGATGTTAATTTTCTGCCACAACACCTCATTATATAGCAAAGGTTTCTTAAACTCCCATTATCCAATTCAGTGTTTAGAGAGTCTGGAGGCCCTTCTGACAGGATCAGTCAAGTGTTTGTTGCAGGACCATCCTCAAACATTAACACACAGCCTCTTTAGAATTTAGTAAAGAATCAACACTACAATTTTTAAAACGATGTTTTCTTGACAAAGAGTTAATATCGATGTGGAATGAACAACTTGTGTTTAAAAAGATTTTCGGAGAAACTTTTTCATTGTGCCTTCATGGTTCAAAATAGAATGAAGCATTTATTTTGTTTGCTTATCTATGGGAAGCCGTTGTTGCATATTGCTTTGGAAATATGGAATACTGTTTGCAAAGCATTTGTGTGAAAACAACAACTTCAATTTATGAAAAAAAACAACCAAAGAAATGTTGCAAGATAGGCATTCATATATCAACAGTTAATATATAAAATAGAATTAGAACAAATGTGACATTTATATACACATTTATTATCCTAACCTACCACAAATCACAGGTTTTGTGCAGTGTAGCAGATTGCATTGTGGTCTTATTATCTTTGCATGAATCTTCTTTTTTTCAGCTGCTACCGTTAGGGGTTGCTACAGTGGATCATCTTGTTCCATATCTTCCTGTCCTCTGCATCTTGCTTTGTTACACCCATCACCTGCATGTCCTCACCACATCCATAAACCTTCACTTAGGCCTTCCTCTTTTCATCTTGCCTGGCAGCTCTGTTCTTAGCATCCGTCTCCCAATATACCCAGCATCTATCCTGCACATGTCCAAACCAAAGCAATCTCGCCTCTCTGACTTTGTCTTCCAACTGTCCAACCTGAGCCGACCCTCTAATGTACTCATTTCTAATCCTGTCCATCCTCATCACACCCAATACAAATCTTAGCATCTTTAACTCTGCCACCTTCAGCTCTGTCTCCTGCTTTCTGGTCAATGCCACCATCTCCAGCCCATATAACATAGCTGGTCTCACTACCGTCCTGTAGACCTTCCCTTTCACTCTTGCTGATACCTGTCTGTCACAAATTACTCCTGACACACTCTTCTCCATCCACTCCATCCTGCCAGCACTCTCTTTTTTTAACCTATCTTCCAAAATCCCTGTTACTTTGTACTATTGATCCCAAGTATTTAAACTCCTTCACCTTTGACAACTCTACTCCCTGCATCCTCACCATTCCACTGACTTCCCACTTATTTACACACATGTATTCTTTTTTTATTTTGGATTTTATTGATTTTATTAAAATTAACATTCCATACAAATAAGTCAAGTTTTACAAAACTACGTTCAAAACAAATCAACCCCCATCCATAAGAAAGAGAGCTAGGCCAGCAGAGTAAAATTTAAAACTAGTAAAAATAAGTAAATCGATAAATTTAATAAATGAATAAAAACAGAGTAAAAAAAGAGGGGAGATAATCTGCTTCCTCAAATTAAAATGGAAAGTTAAATTAGGAGTGCAATTGTTCGTAGGATGTGAAGACTTTGTCTATGTACAGATCTCAGATTAAGTGATTTAATCCAGAATGTTTTCCAGACATTAAAAACTACATATGTTTGAGAGGGTGGAAAAAGGTGGTTCTCGTGCAGAGGTGCCACACATAAAAGCTTCTCTATCTTAAAATACTTCCTACATTGGTTCCATATTCTGAGTTAGTGAAGCACAATTGGGTTGTTAGTATATTGGAGATGACTTGTACTTATTGGGGTACAAAGCAAAGAATATAAAGAAGTACTGTAGGATTTTATGTCTATTGCGGACCAAGCCTGTATATGTTCATCTATTTGTGTCCATCTCCAGGTTTTTATAGCGTGTATATTTGCTGCCGACATAAAATTGAAAGTTAGTTAGAGCCATGCCACCTTCCGCCTTAGGTCTTTGTAGGGTCGCCCTTTGGATACATGGATGTTTTGAATTCCAAATAAATGAGGTTATGGTCGAATCTAATTTCTTAAAAAGTTATTTATTGATTTATATTGGAATGTTTTGAAATACATAAAGAAGCTTAGGAAGGATATTCATCTAAGCAATTTTTCACACATGTGCGATTGGGAAACAGTTGAAGGGCCTAAATGATAGTAATTCTACGCCAGACCAGGGGGTGGCGGAGTATGCTGACTGTCTCTCTCAGTCTCTTGCAGATCATCCACGGGAAATCCCACACGGTTCTGGTGCCACAGATGACATCACTTCTGGTTCCGGCACCAATGACATAATTTCCTGTACTGCCCTTTAAAACCGCCATCTTGCCCAATATAAACCAGTTCTGTCTTGGACTCTGCTCTATGAACATCTCTGTTCAAATTTAAATCAACTTTTGCAGCCAGTAAACAATATATGGGTGGCTGCCCTAAACCTTTACGATGTCTGTGGCTCATTAATGTGACAGTGGCACAGTCAGCAGGATGATTACTTCCCAGAAGAGACTGGGATGGAACCTTAAATATAACCAGGTGGGAAGAGCACAGGGCTGAATTTCCAAGCGGTGGGTCTGTCCAGTGGTCTGGAGTGACCCGGTGCAGGCTTCGCTCCCACAACATAAAACCAGGCTCATATTTATCCAAACGGAGAGTGTGGAAGAGACACACAGACGTGGGCTGGTTCCTGGGGGAGAAACAAAAAGGGCTTCTTATGGAGGAGAGAGCTGAGCCTCCCACTGGGATCAAGATCCCAGCTAAATGTGGACTATCCCCAGACCAGCAGGTAGAGAAATGAAAAACATGGGAATACTATTCAGAAGGGACGACCTGGGAGCAAGCTTTGCCCTCTGGGAACTGGTGGAACAATGGCTACGGCCTTTCGAACTTACCACCTTCCAAATAATTCGGCAGGTGGCCTGCTTTATATTCAAAAAAAGGTCTTCCCAGTAATTTTACCCAGCTGATCTGGGGAGACTTTCTTTCCATGGAGGAACTAATACAACAAATAGAAACAACTAAGCCAGCCTCACAACCTGGGAGAGCAGAATGGTCCTCTAGTGGACTCCGTAGGGATTATGTCCCACCGCTTAAGTCTCTTCCATATAAACTAGAGCCTGTTCCGAAGTCCCTGGGCTGGTGGGCATGCCGCTTATCCTGGAGTATGAAGGAATGCAGGTGGGGTGGTGGGGGGGGCGAACGGTTGTGTGCACTTACAAACCCCCTGGTTATGGAGCATACGGGAGTAGTAGTGGTAAATGGCTTCCAAGCCAAAGCACTCCTAGACTCCGGCAGCAACATTTCCATTGTTGATTGCTGCTATGTACTACCATGACAATGGAAGAAAATAAAGACCAGTATTAGATGTTTCATCAGTTATGGAGGATCACTTAAAAATTCCTTGTAGTGGTCCTCCCCAACCCACCTTTTCCAGTGATTCTGGGTCGGGACTGGTCTGACAATAAATGCAGTGCACTATTAACTACTCCCAATAGCCATCTAGGCCTAGTTATAGACGGGAATAACCTGACTCAGGCTGTCTCCACACAATGTAATCAGCTGGTGGAGAGAAATACAGAAGTCCAAGAGGTGGATGGGGAGACTCCTGGACCGTTGCAGATAGACACATCATCGTCCTGGGCCACGAAAAGCCAGGAGGATTCCCTGCCTCTTGAGGTCAGGCCGGACCCTCTCTCCGAGATGCATTTCCAATTTAGGGAAACGCTGGCTTCTTTCAAACAGGAGCAATGGAATAATGACTCCCTGAAATTAGCAAAAAAATGCAGTCATACTTGTCAATGGCCAACGCACCCATCAGCCCATGCCACAGGGTCCTCACTTTGTGATAGAAAATGACCTATTTTATCGAGTGGCACAGAGCATGAGGGGGAGGTGCGGAGGTTGTTGTTAATCCCACGAACCTACCGGCAGTAGTTCTGTGAGTTGCCGCATGCCCACCACCTGGGAGGCCATTTGGGCAATGAAAAGACTTTAGTGCATATCAAGATCTGATTTTATTGTCCAGGAATTAACAAGGAGGTTCGCCGTTTTTGCATCTCTTGCCAGAAATGTCAATTATGGCAAATTCCTAGGAAGGACCAAGCGCCTCTTGTTCCCCTTCCCCTGATTGATGTCCCCTTTGAGCGAATTGGGGTCGATATAGTAGGACCGCTAGAGCCCTCATCCCGAGGACATAAATATATATTAGTCCTCGTGGATTATGCTACCTGATATCCAGAGGCTGTTCCCTTGCGCTCAGCCACCTCTAAGGCTATCGCACGGGAACTTGTGGGGGTCTTTGCTTATGTCAGCATCCCTAAAGAAGTCCTCACAGACCAAGGGACACCTTTTACCTCAGAGACGTTCAGGGAGACTGCCAAGTTACTTAAAATAAAGCACTTAAATACCGTGGTGTATCATCCTTAAACCGACGGTCTAGTCGAGAGGTTTAATCAGACTCTCAAACAAATGCTTCACAAGGTGTTCAGCAGGGATGGGAGGAAATGGGACCAATTCCTCCCCCGTGTGCTCTTTGCATATCAGAAGTCCCACAAGCCTCTATGGGGTTCTCACCATTTGAATTATTATATTGATGACAACCTCGGGGAATATTGGATATTTTAAAAGAAGGATGGGAAGGAGAGGCTGTTTTAAAAAGTCACACCGAGGAGGTGCAAGCAGCACATGCTCACTATTATGATTGTGGTATGACACTCCGAGAATTTCTTCCAGGGGATTGTGTCATGGTTTTGGTCCCTACTTCCCATTCTAAATTACTTGCCCATTGGCAAGGTCCTTATGATGTTAAGGAAAGGAAAGGGCTCGTCGATTATTTGGTGAAACAACCCAATTTGTTGACAGAGCATTTGGGTTTATTATATCAACTTGCTGAAGCCATGGAAGGAAAGGGATCCCGATCAATCCTCCAGTCAGCCCCGCTCCTTCTTTGCTCAGAGCAACGTCCTTAACTTTGGCCCAGAATTAAGTTCTAGACTCAGACGGGAGCTTGAAGCATCTATCCTGTTTGTCCTGGAGGTAGTGAATGAAAAACCCGATAGGACCTCTCTGATTGCACACGATATTGTGACAGATCCCGGGGTTATCATTCAAGAATGCCCTTATCAGCTTCCCAGAGCAGAGAAAGCAGAGGTGGAGTTTGAAATCAAGCGATTGTTGGAACTAGGAGTAATAGAGGAAAGTTATAGTCCCTGGTCCAATCCAATTGTCTTGGTTAGTAAGCCTGACGGAAGTTGGAGGTTTTGCAATGACTTCCATCGACTTAATCAAGTCTCCCAATTTGATGCTTATCCAATGCCTCACGTGGACGACCTCCTTGTGAGACTTAGACGGGCAAGATTTTTGACCACACTTGACATGACAAAGGGGTACTGGCAAGTTCCTTTAACGGATTCTGCAAAGGTCAAGACCGCGTTTAGTACCCCTAGTGGACACTGCCAGTATCGTGTCCTTCCATTTGGGTTACATGGGGCTCCTGTAACTTTCCAGCGTCTGGTGGATAAAGTGCTCCACCCTCATAACGCATATAGTGCTACCTACTTAGATGACGTTGTCATTTATTCCAACACAAGGAAGGAACACGTGCAGCAGATTAAAGCTGCATTGTGGATGCTGGGGGAAGCCAGTCTTCAAATCAATCCCAAAAGATGTTTTTTGGATTGAAAGAAGCTAAATATTTAGGCTACCTAGTGGGTCGGGGTACCGTGAAACCACAGTGCTCAAAAATTGATGCCATATTGAAATGGCCCTGTCCGCAAATCAAGCGGCAAGTACAAGCCTTTCACAGATTAGTTGGGTATTACCACCGGTTTATATCCGAGAGAGCAGCACCCTTGACTGATTTAACAAAGAAGAGTGCTCCCATTCATGTGGTATGGACTAATAAGACAGACAATGCATTTTGTGACCTAAAACATGCCCTCACGTCAGCACCAATATCGAAAGCTCATAATTTTTCGCTTCCTTTGATACTCCAGATGGACGCTTCGGACACAGGCCTGGGAGCTGTGCTGAGCAAAAGCATCAATAGCGTTGAACACCCCGTTGTGTACTTGAGCCAGAAGCTGCTAGGTCAGGAGACCAGGTATGAGGCAGTGGAACAAGAGGCCCTTACGATTAAATCTGCGATTACACATTACATTATCATGCACCCCTACAGTGGATGGCCCTGCATAAAGAGTCGAATCCACAGGTCACTAGGTGGTTCCTTGACCTCCAACCGTACAAGTTTTTGCTCCTTAATTGTAGGGGCTCTCTCTCGAGTCCACGACCTCTCGACCCGATGGGTTGGGGTGTGTGGGGGGGGGGGGGGGGGTGTGTGTGTATGGTTTGTCACACACATGCGATTGGGAAACAGCTGAAGGGCCTAAATTATAGTACACTAATCCCTCGCTACTTCGCGGTTCACTTTTCACGGATTCACGACTTCGCGGGTTTTTAAATACAAGTGATTGCCCGCCTATCGCGGAAGTTATGTTCCAGACCCATCAGCAACAGGAGAAAATCCGCGATATAGAAAGACCATATAAATAAACATTTTTATAATTTAAGCCTTAAAATACCCATCCCACATGCTTTAAACACATGTAAACTTATAAAACACACTTTGTTAACACATATGATATGTGGATGTCGGGCTAAGGATATGAGTAACATCTCACTATTATAAAACATTTTAACTTCACGCAAGACAAGACAGTGAGACAGGAAAATTGGTGATGTACAGGCTTAAAATTATTGACACGCAGAGCGACAAGCAGCACAAAGCCAGCACAAAGTCCACTTCTCCTTAGCGTTCATTCAGCTCCCCACCCCCTTGACAATGCGAAGTGGCAGGACCGTACTGCGCTTCCGGGGAGGGGGGGTTTGAGTGAAGGTGCGTTCAGCTCTCACACACCCACACACACACACACACACACACACACACACACTCCTCCTTTCCTAACGCGCAGAGCGACAAGCAGGCATTTTGGCAGAAGCAGCACAAAGTCCATTTCTGCTCAGCGTGAGTTCAGCTGCCCCCCTTCACAAAGCGAGTGCAGACACATTGATGTCTGATCGCTGCGTGCAGTGTTGGTCTGAGGTGTTTAAGAATGTAGAAAGTGTTTAAGAGCATAGGAAGTGTTTATAAGAGCGTGGGAAAGGTTAACAAGAGAGTGAGAAAGGTTTATAAGAGTGTGGGAAGGGTTTATAAAGCCTTAAAATATGTATAAATAATAAAATAAAAATAGGTCGCTACTTCGCGGATTTTCACCTATCGCGGGGGGCTCTGGAACGTAACCCCCGCGATAGGTGAGGGATTACTGTAATCATATGCCAGACCAGGGGGCGGAGGAGTGTGCTGACTGCCTCTTTCAGTCTCTTGCAGACCATCCACGGGAAATCCCACATGGTTCCGGCGCCACTGATGACATCACTTCCGATCCCGAAGATGCCACTCCTGTTTTCCAGCACCAGTGATGACGTCACGTCCGGTCCCTGAAGATGTCAATTCTGGTTCCGGTGCCGATCATGACATCACTTCCAGTTTAGGCGCCGACAACGTCATTTCCCATACTGCTCTTTAAAACTGCCATCTTACCTCAATACTAACCAGTTCTGTTTTGGACTCTGTTCTATGAACATCTCTGTTCAAATTTAAATCAACTTTTGCAGCCAGAAAACAATGTACATTACAGGTGACTGCCCCAACCTTTACGACGTCTGTGACTCATTATTGTAACAAATGTTAACTCTTCCAGCTAAAGTGAGATGAAGGGTAGACCATCTGTACAAGTCTTGCTTAATTTTTTCCATACAGACAGCATAATTTTGTTGGTAAAGAGCTTTATGTTTACTTGTGATGTTTACCCTTTGGTATTTAAACTGATCTCTGATGATAAAAGGGAAGGTGTTCAATCTAATATTGTGTATTTGAGAATTCACTGGAAAGAGCACACTTTTATTCAAATTAATTCTGAGACCAGAAATCTTTTGAAATTCTGTTAGTGCTGTTAGGACTGTAGGCACATTATTTTGTGGATCTGATATACTGTATACAGTACCATATCATCTGCATATAGAGAAATTTTCTGTTTTTCTCTGATAATCCCCTTTATCACATAAGCATTTCGACAGTGAACTGCCAGTGGCTCAATGGCAATTGCAGAAAGCAGTGGTCACAAGGGGCATCCATGTCTAGTACCATGTTCTAATTTAAAGTACTCTGAATTGATGTTGTTAATACAAACATGTAGCAACCGCAAAATACGGGAACGCGATTCCTACACTTCACAACCCGACAGGGGAGTGGACGATGTTTGCAGGTTACAATAGCATTATCATATTCGGTCCTCGTCCCCTCTTGCCCCTATGCCCCCTTAAATAATTGGCAAAAAATAAAACGCAACAGGAAGTGGGACTGATAAATATATTAACATTTGCTGTTTACATTTACTTGCCCGGTGCCTGAGTGCTCATTAGTGAACCCCTTCCCCAGACGCCCAAATCCTAACCCCCGGTTTGACACAGACAATAAAAAAAAAGTAAATAATAAAAAAAAAAACTGTTCTTTGAGAATGCAAAAGAAAGATTTAACTTAGTCCACAATATAAGAAAACAAGAAACCCTGCAGTTCAGTTCCTCCTGTATGGCAGGAGGAAACACAACAGTCCTTTGGCGAAACGGCTTCTCCGCAGATTATCACGAAGAATGCAAACTCAGGGATCCGACTCACCAGACGGGAGCACCCGGAGAACACCAGTACCTGGCCTCTTCTCGGGGATTCGTCACTTGATTATTTCTTCGGGGTGGCCACCCATGAATAGCAGATGTCCCTGGGTGAAGTAAGATTCCTGAATAATTCTTTGAGCGTAGATAGTTGCTGCGTTTCCTTCAGCCTTATCCTTCCTTTTTTCTCTCTCCTTGATCCGCCATTCCCCTTAAAAAGAAAAAGTTTCCCGCCGAAAATCCTTGCCCCTCTCGGTTGTTATGGAAACCTCATGCCGGCAACAGGCAGCTGGTAAATTTACTCGGGCGGGATCCTCCCAGACTGGGATGTCACCAAAGGTGCCTGAAAGGCTTTTTAAAACACCCTCCCAGCCAACATTATAAAGTGACGGACAATCCAGAAGGCTAACCCGACTGTCCATTATGTAGCCTTGCTACAAACATAAACTTCTGAACTGGTATACTGTAGTTAGATCCATGCACAAATGTTCAGGTCAAACCCAAATTTCTCCAATGTAGTGAAAAAGTAGTTGCATTCAATCATATCAAATGCTTTTTCTGCATTCAATGATAATAATATCTCCAGGGTGTTAGACTTTGTGGGTGAATATATTATAATAAATAGGCGTCGAAGATTGGAAGCTAAGTGTCTGCCTTTAACAAATCCAGTTTGGTCTTGTGATATTACCCAAGGATGCACTTTCTCAATCCTTCTAGCCAGGACTTTGGTGAGTATCATAACATCATTATTAAGAAGTGACATTGGTTTGTATGATGCACATTGTAATAAGTCCTTATTTTCTTTAGGAAAGACAGTAATTAATGCTTGGTGAAATGTTTGAGGTAGACTTTTATTGTCTCTAACTTCTGTAAATGTTGCTAATAAAAGGGGAGCTAGCTGAGTTGAAATTTATTTATAAAATTTGTCAGGGTAGAAATCAGGACATGTTGCTTTCCCACTCTGAAGTGAGTTTATAGCATCTAGTAATTCTGATAGTGCCAGAGGTTTATCCAATTCCTCTACACTGAGAGTATCTATTTGTGGTATCTGTAATGCATCCAGAAATGCATTAGAATGTGTTTTGTCTTCTTTAAACTTAGTAGAATATAAGGACTATAGTAGTCTCTAAATATGAGCATTATATTTTTATGGTCAATGATTTTGTCTCCATCTGTGTTGGTGATTGCTGGGATTGCATTGTGAACTTCCTGCTTGTGGATTTGTTGAGCTTAGATCTTATTAGCTTTCTCTTCATGTTCATAGTAATGGTGTCTTGATTTAAAAATGAGTTGTTTAGTTTCTTTAGTTGTTAAGAATTTGAGTTCTTAATGCAGAGCCTGCCTTTTCCAATGAAGTGCCTCACTTGGACACCTCACATATTTTTGATCTATTCTAGTAATTTCACTGATTAGCTCTGATACGTTCTTGGCTTCCAATTTATTTCTGTGGGAAAGATATGAGATAATCTGCCCTCTTAAGAAAGCCTTCAGGTTTTCCCAGAGTATTCCCGCAGAAACCTCTGAGGATGTATTTGTCTCTAAAAAATTTGATTTATTTGGATATAAATTCTGTACAGTTCTTGTCTGCTAATAAAAGTGGGTTAAGACGCCATCTGCAAGATGAGTATGTGGGGCATAATGATTTTAGCTCCAATTAAAGTGGCGTGATTTAATCGTAGGCCAGAAATTGTTATCAACAAAGAAATAATCTGTTCTTGAGTAGCAATGATGCACTGGTGAGTAAAAGGAGTATGCTCTTGAGTTTGGGTTTAGAAATCTCCAGGGGTCTGATAAGTTGTGGTCAGTTACAAACTGTGTAATTGTCTTTGCAGTGTTAAATGTCATCACCCCTGTGCCCGGAGATCTATCTAAGAGTGGATTTAAAACACAATTAAAGTCCCCAGCCATTATAATTTTATGAGTGTTCACATGCAAATACAGTTTGAATGAAGTCCCTATCATCCACATTGGGTGCATAGATATTTATCAAAATAACTTTACAGTTAAATAAATTACTCATGACAATCACATATCCCCCTTCACGATCAGATCTTACATCTGATACAGCAAATGAGACTGTTCTTTGTATAAGAATTCCCACACCTCTAGTTTTCTTTGTAAAGCTGGAATGGAATATTTGGCCAGTCCAGTCATTGTGCAGCTGAAACTGATCCTTGTGTAATAAGCAGGTCTCCTGTAAAAATACCGTTTTAGTGTTTAGACCTATTAGGTGATAGTATACTTTTCTTTCTCTTTAATTCGTGATTCAAACCTTTAACATTCTAGCTCACGAAGTTAATGGAGACATTGCTTCTGAACGTTTGTTGTCATTTTGTAGTCTTAACTGATATTAAGACAGCTTTGACCTTAATTTCCAATTTTCCCAGGAGTTATTGCCATGAAGCCTATTGTTACGTTGGCACTTATAATTATAAGGATTAAAAGGACAAATTTGAGATAGCTTGCTCTCTTTCTCTACCCCACTAATCCCCCCACCCCCCAATTTTGCCTCCCTGCATGAGGCTGGACCCCACTTCCCAAAGTCCCAGTCCTCTGACATACTTAGAGACAGAGCACATCCAATACAAAACAAGCCCCTCAGCAGTGGCATATGAGGATTAAAATTGAGATATCTATTGATAATACAGTCCAAATACTATAAGCATAAAATATAATCTTAAACAATCTTGTGATAGTAAACCCAGGGAATGATGTTAAAAAGTAGTCTTGGATAAGCATAGTAAGCCCTAATACAATAAACAAAGACTATGATGTTAAACAGTCTCCTTTAAAAAAAAAATGACACCTACATACATATACGCATATAATTGTAATTAAACCATAACCAAAAAGTGGCTGAGAAGGGAAAAGGATGTATAATTATGTTACCAGTATCATTGCAAGCGGATCAAACAAAGATCTTCTTTGCCATGCCATGACAGGATGCGGCTCACGATCATATTTCAAAAAAGTGTTGGGATCAGTTTTCTTAGGTCTTTTTCTGCTTCCTTTGTAGAGGTAAGAATGTAGAGCTTGCCTTGATTGTCCATGTTCAGTTTGACAGGATACAAGAGGCTGTATCTGTTCTCCGCTTTCTGTAAATGCTGTTTAATGTTGTAAAAAGTGGCACCTTTAGCAGCTGTTGAGTGTGAGAAATCAGGGGAAATATGAATGTGATTATTTTCAAATATAATCTCTTGTTTTTGTCTGAGAAGTAACATTATATGTAATTTAGATTGTAATTTTTCAAAACACACGATAAGAGTCCTAGGTTTAGAGGTATTTGATCCCTGTATGCAGTAAGCTGCTGCTACAGTATATTGGTGTCTGATTTGAAGTCCCCTCCAATTATTTTAGAGAATAGTTCAGCTACGAATTTCACTGAGTTTGGACTTTCAAGATTCTCAGGAAGTCCTTTGATTCTAATATTATTCCTTCTGCATCCATCTTCTAGTGAATTAAGTCTGTGTCCGAGTATTTTGCATTCGGAATTTGCAGCCGGTGCTTTTCCGTCAGCGGTAGATGCCAGTTGTTCAGCTATTTCAATTTGAGTTGTGAATATTTGCTTAACGTCTTCCAACTGAGCGCCAAGTGCTGTCAGTTTATTCTCAAACTTAGAAAGTATTTTCCTGAATTTGTTCCTCAGTTTTTTCTATAATACCTTTAAAGGCTGCCTCAAAGTGATTATTTACACGTTTCTCCTGGTCTTTAATATCCTGCAGCGTCTCGTTTGTCTTGTGTATGTCCTTTATTTCTTTCCTTATATTGTTTATTTCCTTCCTTATATCATTTATTTCTTTCTTTATATCTTTCTTGAACTCCTTTATGTCTTGAGCGGTGGCCATTGCGGTGATCATAACCTTTAGTTCGGACAGATCGTTTCGGTCTTTGTGCTCCACGGGTGAAGTGGCAAGCCCAGTTAAAGTCAATGTTCCTGACTTGCGAGGAGTAGATGACAACGCGGAAGGCAAGGCCATTTTCAGTTTCAATGAATCTTCTGGAATCGATGAGCTATTGTGACCTAAATCACTTGCACATTTGCTCCCACTTAATGTTCTTGGCTGTAGATGATGCAGCTGCGCCATGTCCCGGGAAATCACTGCTTTCACCTGGCTGTTCCAGGTCAGTCTCTGAAAGGCCATACCTTGAACTTGGACTTGCTGCCTGTCTAGGCTTGGATGAAGCTTTAGCTTTCTTTTCCGTTTCTTTCTGAGCCCCTTTCATGCTGCTCATGTTTATATACAGTATGCTTGCATATACTGTAATGGAACCTCCTCAGGTTGGGTAAATACAGGATACTTCGGGATGATAAAAAATAAGAGAAAAAATAACACCACTGCTAATGGAGTTCTGCTTCAGACGTCCATCTCCCGTAACGGACCAAATACACACAAGGTATTCTGTCTTGTTCCTACTGACCTTCATTCCTCTCCTCTCTGGAGCATATATCCACCTCTCCAGTGACTCCTCAACCAGCTCCCTACTTTCGCTACAGATCACAGTGTCATCAGCAAATATCATAGTCCATGGGGACTCCTGTCTAATCTCGTCTCACAACCTGTCCATCACCATTACAAATAAGAAAGGACTCAGAGCCAATCCCTGATGTAATCCCACCTCTACACTGAATGCATCCGTCACTCCTTCTGCAGATCTCACCACTGTCACACTTCCCTTGTACATATCCTGTACAACTCTTACATACTTCTCTGCCACTCCCGACTTCCTTATACAATACCAAAACTCCCCTACAGGCACCCTGTCATATGTTTTCTCTAGGTATACAAACATGCAATGCAACTCCTTCTGGCCTTTCTATACTTCTCCATCAACACCCTCCAAGCAAACATTGCATATGTGTTGCTCTTTCCTAGCATGAAACCATACTGCTGTTCTGTAATCATCACCTCCCTTCTCAACCTAGCTTCCACTACTCTTTCCCATAACTTCACGCTGTGGCTCATCAATGTTACCCCCAGTTAGTTACAACAATTCTACATATCCCCCTTATTTTTAAAAATCGGTACGAGTACACTTTTTCTCCACTCCTCAGGCATCCTTTCACTTTCCAAGATTCCATTAAACAATTTGGTTAAAAACTCTACTGCCATCTCCCCTAAGCACCTCCATGGTTCCACAGGTATGTCATCTGGACCAACGGCCTTTCCATTTTTCATCCTCTTCATAGCTGTCCTTACTTCCTCCTTGCTAATCTGTTGCACTTCCTGATTCACTATCTCCACATCATCCAACTTTATCTCTCTCTCATTCTCTTCATTATTCAGCCTCTCAAAGTACTCTTTCCATCTGCTCAACACACTCTCCTCACTTGTGAGTATGTTTCCATCTTTATCCTTTATCACCCTAACCTGCTGCACATCTTTCCCAGATTAGTTACAGATGCTACCTCACTGATTTGGCATCCTTTGTTTGAATTTTGCACATAGTTGCTTTATATATTTAGTGTGAAGTTTGCACCATCCCAGGGTAGTGCATGTTAGGGTAATTGCTACAGCACTAATGAGATCCTGTGTGTGTGGGTGTACACACATGGCCCCTGCAAAGAGATTGACACCTCGTTCAGCTGTAGTTCTTGTCTTGTCCTTAATGTTGCTGGGAAAGTGTAGGGCCTCATGAGTCTGAATTGGATTAAGCAGGGTTAAGAAAGTTATTTACAAATGATATAATCCACTATTAGAAATGTAGCCACTGATGTGATTATACAGTGTATGTTACAGCTTTAGTGGAATGGGGGCTTGTATGTTCTCTTTATGCTCACATAGCTTTCAACTAT
The DNA here is from genome assembly GCF_900747795.2 of Erpetoichthys calabaricus. Lineage (NCBI taxonomy): Eukaryota > Metazoa > Chordata > Cladistia > Polypteriformes > Polypteridae > Erpetoichthys > Erpetoichthys calabaricus. The sequence continues at coordinate 177,571,535 of NC_041395.2, forward strand.
ATCCAAAATATACCCATAGTAGGTTAGTTTATCATTTCTAACCTGGACAGGTAGTTGTGCCATGTATTCAATGGATTTCCCATCCAGCACTGGTTCCTGCTTTGTGTACAGTGCTCTTAGGAGAGTGTGTCTGGGGAATAGATGGATAATGGTTTGAGAACTTTATTCATTTAGTCCAAGAATCTGCAAAGTCAGTTCAGGAGGACCATATTGGCTACAGGTTTTTGTTCTAGCCCAATGCCTTAATGAGAAGTCAATTATTGCTGATGAAGCACTTATTGCTCAAGAAACATTTTTATGCTTCATTTTAGTTGTCTTACTTGTTAAGATTCCCCACCCTTAGGTTGGTCTCGTCCGTTTATAGGAGATGGACATCTGAAGCAGAGCTCCGCTGGCAGCGGCTTTATTTCCCAAGTATTACATAATATTTAGAGGTAACCTGTATTTAACCCGACCAAAGAACTTCCACTACAATATACAAGCATGAGTAACAAGAAGAAAAGTCAGAAAGAACCAGAAAAGAAACTTAAAGCCGCTTCAAAGTCTGGACAGACATCCGGCCCGAGACGAATGCAGGCAGACGAATACGCAGATCTCCTGGGACCCCGCTCCATTGTATCGTCTCCAGCCGAGAGTGAAAATGGGAGCGAAGGTGCTAGTGATACAGGTCGCGCTGGATCGCCGATTTCTGAGGATCATTCGAGACTAGAAAAGGCCCTGCAGGATGTGCTCTCATCTACTCATCGCGAGCCCGCAGCACCTGCTGTAACAGGAGCTGCATTTCCACTCGCGGAGCACGAAATCCGAAGCGAACTGTCTGAACTGAAAGAGATGATTGCTACACTGGCTGCTGCCATGGCTACGGCCATAAATGAGCTTAAGAAGGATAACAAGAATGAGCTTAAGAATCTATTTAAACGTTTTGACGTGAACTTTAATGGCATGTTGGAGAAATTAGAGGAACACATCGAAGAAAACAGATCCAAACTGAAAACGCTTACCGACCAGATTAATGACGTTACAGATCAGCTGGATGATGTTAAGCAGGCATTCACGGCTCGAGTTGAAACAGCGGAACAATTGGCGTCTAATGCCAATGAAAAAGCCACAGCTGCGAATTCCGAATGCAAAAAACTTGGAGACAGACTTGTGGCCCTGGAAGATGGGTACAGAAGAAATAATATAAGAATTGAGGGTATACCTGAGAAATGAGAAAGCTCAAGCCCAGTGAATTTTGCAGTAGAATTACTGTCTAAAATAATTGGAGATGATTTTAAACTCGACATTGAGATAGCAGCTGCTTATCGCACATTCAGGTCAAGTACCTTTAAACCTAGGTCGCTTCGAGCGACTACGATGTAAGCTTGATGTGATGGCACTTCTCAGACACAAGCAAGACATTATATTTTAAAATAATCTTATTCGTATTTTCCCCGACTTCTCACCATTAACAGCTGTAAAACGTGCAGCCTACTTTGACATTAAAAAGTTGCTACGGAAAGCCGATATCAAATACAGCCTCTTGTATCCCGCCAAACTGAAAGTGGAAGTTCAAGATCAATATTATGGGGCGGAGTGGTGGCTCTGTGGCTAAGGATCTGCGCTGGTATCCCAAAGGTTGCCGGTTCAAATCCCCGTCACTGCCAAAAAGGCCACTGGTCTGCTGGGCTCTTGAGCAAGGCCCTTAACCTGTAATTGCTCCAGGGGCGCTGTACAATGGCTGACCCTGCGCTCTGACCCCAAGGGGTATGTGAAAACTACCAAATTCCTAATACAAGAAATTGTATAAGGCGAAATAAAGAACAAAAAAATATATATATATATATATTTTTTCAAGCAAGGAAGAAGCCGAAAAGGAATTAAAGAAGCTGTTTCCGACATTCTTTTGAAAGTTAATAAGGAGCCCTATTCTATCAAGGCATGGGAAGGACCTATCATCTGCTCTCGGATCCACTCTTAAAGAGACTGGTATTATAATTATACATCCTTTTCTTTATCTGGACATTATATGATTATGTCTTAATTAGAGTTATAGACATGAGTGTGGATGTGTGGAAGTAATTAAAGTAGGATTTGTTTTTTAAACTACCTTAAAGTAGACTGTTTAACATCATACTCTGGGTTTATTGCAATTTCTAGTATTACATTACTATTACATTTGTACTATTACATTATACTATTACACTAGGAATTACCATGTCTATCCTAGACTACTTTTTAAAATGATTCACAGGGTTCATTCTTTTTTTTATCTTAATATCTTAAAATTGCTGAAGATTATTTTAAGCTTAAAGACTGTTATAATGATTATATTTTCGGCAGATAGTATTTAGAATTCAGCTGCAATAGATATCTCTTTGCTTTAATTCTCTAACGCCACTGCGGGGTGGGGTTTGTTTTGTTTTGGACGTGCTCTGTCTCTTCGTATGTCAGAGGACCGGGACATCGCAAAGTGGGATCAAGCCTCATGTGGGGAGGCAAAATGAGAGGGTGGGGGGATAAAGGGGGGAGAGAAGGAGAGCAGGCTATATCTAATTTATTCTTCTAATCCCTATAACTATAAGTATCAATGCAACAATAGCCTAAAATGCAATAACTCATGGGGAATCTTGAAACTAAGATTAAAACTGCCTCATTACCAGTTAAGACTATAAAATGACATTAAAAACTCAGAATCAATGTCTCCATGATGGGACAGTTAACTTTCTGAGCTGGAATGTTAAAGGCCTGAATCACGAATTAAAGAGAAAGAAAGTATGCTCTCACCTAACAGGCTTAAATGCTAAAATAGTATTTTTACAGGAGACCCACTTACTAAGCAAGGATCAGTTCAGACTACAAAAAGACTGGACTGGCCAAATGTTCCATTCTAGCTTTATAAAGAAAACTAGAGGGTTGGGAATTCTCATACACAGAACAGTTCCATTTGTAGCATCAGATGTAGTATTGGACCCTGAAGGGAGATATGTGATGGTCATGGGCAACTTATATAACAGTAAAATGATTTTGATAAATGTTTATGCACCCAATGATGATGATAAGAAATTCATGCAAAATCTATTTGCATCCATTCCCAATGTGAACACTCATAAAATTATAATGGCTGGGGACTTTAATTGTGTTTTAAATCCACTTTTAGATAGGACTCCTGTGACGGGGGTAGGACATCTAATACTGCAAAAACAATTACACGGTTTTTTAAATGATCACAACTTATCAGACCCCTGGAGGTTTCTTAACCCAAACTCAAGAACATATTCATTCTACTCACCAGTGCATTATAGCTACTCAAGATTTGATTATTTTTTATAGATAATAATTTCCTGCCTACAATTAAATCATGCAAATACAACACAATTGTTATCTCCGACCATGCCCCTCTAGTCTTGGAGCTAAAATCATTAAGCCCCTCACACTCACCTCGCAGATGGCGCCTTAACCCTCTTCTATTGGCAGACGAGAACTGCACAGAATTTATATCCAAACAAATCAGCTTCTTCCTAGAGACAAACACGCCTACAGAGGTTTCTGCAGGAATACTGAGAAACTCTAAAGGCCTTCTTAAGAGGACAGATTATTTCATTTCTTTCCCACAGAAATAAATTAGAAACCAGGAAAGTGTCAGAGTTAAGAAGCGAAATTACTAGAATAGATAAAGAACAAGCCAAGCGTCCAAGTGAAGCTCTCCACTGGAAAAGGCAGGCCCTGCATACAGAACTTAACATCTTAACAACTAAAGAAACTGAACAACTTATTGATAAGTCTAGACATCATTACTATGAACATGGAGAAAAAGCTAATAAGCTTTTTGCTCAACAAATTCACAAACAAGAAGTTCGCAATGCAATACCAGTAATCACCAACACGAATGGAGAAGAAATTATTGACCATAAAAATATAATGCACGTATTTAGAGATTATTATAAATCCTTATATTCTACTGAGCTCAAAGAAGACAACACGCAATCTAATGCATTTCTGGATACATTACAGACACCACAAATAGATGCTTTAAGTGCTGAGGAACTGGATAAACCTCTAACGCTAACAGAATTACTAGATACTATAAAGTCACTTCAAAGCGGGAAATCAGCAGGCTCTGATGGTTACCCCGTAGAATTTTATAAGAAATTCTCCACTCGGCTAGCTCCCCTCTTATTGGCAACATTTACAGAAGCTAGAGACAACCAAATACTACCTCAAACATTTCGTCAAGCATTAATCACCATCTTTCCTAAACAAAATAAGGACTTGTTACAATGTGCATCATACAGACCAATTTCACTCCTGAATAATTCTAGCTAGAAGTATGGAGAAAGTGCTGCCCTCGGTAATATCACTGGATCAAACTGGATTTATTAAAGGCCGACATCTATCTTCCAATCTCCGACGCTTGTTTAATGTTATATATTCACCAGCAAAATCAAACACCCCAGAAATATTACTATCATTAGACGCAGAAAAAGCATTTGATATGATTGAATGGAACGACCTTTTCACTGCATTGGAGAAATTTGGGTTTGGCCCGAATATTTGTGCATGGATAAAACTACTGTATACCAATCCAGAAGCCTCAGTTTGTATTAATAACATTTGTTCAGACTACTTTAAGCTAGAACGTGGTACTAGACAAGGATGTCCCTTGTCGCCACTGCTGTTTGCAATCACCATTGAACCACTGGCAGTTCACTGCCGAAATTCTTATCAGATAAAGGGGATTTGTCAGAGAAGGACTGGAACAGAAAATTTCTCTATATGCAGATGATATGGTTTTAAATATATCAGACCCAGAAAACACTGTCCCTGCAGTTTTAACAGTACTAACAGAATTTCAAAAGATATCTGGTCTTAAAATTAATCTGAATAAAAGTATACTCTTTCCAGTAAATTCACAAGCATATCATATTAGATTGGACACCCTACCTCTTACCATAGAAGATCAGTTTAAATACCTAGGGGTAAATATCACAAGTAAACATAAAGCTCTTTATCAACAAAATTTTGCCGTCTGTATGGAAAAAATTAAGCAAGACTTGCATAGATGGTCAACCCTTCATCTCACTCTAGCCGGAAGAATTAACGTTGTTAAGATGAATATCCTTCCTAAACTTCTTTTTTTTATTTCAAAACATTCCAATATATATCAATAAATCGTTTTTTAAACAGTTAGATTCAACAATAACCTCATTCATTTGGAACTCAAAACACCCACGTATCCGAAGAGCGACCCTACAATGACCTCAGGCAGAAGGTGGCATGGCTTTACCTAATTTTCAGTTTTATTACTGGGCAGCAAACATACAAGCCATAAAAACCTGGACACAAATAAATGAACATACACAGGCTTGGTCCGCAATAGAAGTAAAATCCTGTAGTACTTCTTTATACTCCCTGCTCTGCTCTCCAATAAATGCAAGTTATCGCAAATATACTAATAACCCAATTGTGCTTTACTCACTCAGAATATGGAACCAACTTAGAAAGCATTTTAAGATGGAAAATCTTTTATCTGTGGCAAATCTGCAAGAGAACCACCTCTTTCAACCCTCGCAAACATATCCAGTTTTTAATACCTGGAAAAGTTTTGGGATTAAAATGCTCAGAGATCCTTATATAGACAACATATTTGCATCTTTTGAACAATTACGCTCAAAATTCAACCTCCCAGCTACACATTTCTTTCACTATCTTCAAATTAGAAATTTTGTTAAACAGAAATTGCCCGATTTCCCCACCTCGCACCCTCCACAATGCTGGAAAAAATACTGCTCAATTCCGAGGAATTAAACACCATTTCCACATTATATAAAATCCTATTAGAGTCCCTACCTTTCAAAGATCCAAGAGGACATTGGGAAGAAGATCTCTTAATCAATATATCAGAAAAGGAATGGAAGATAGCAAAGCAGAGAATTCACTCGAGCTCCATATGCACAAAGCATAGAATTATTCAACTAAAAATTATATATCGAGCCCATCTGTCTCGCTTAAAACTGTCCAAAATGTTTCCAGGGCAAGATCCAACCTGTGAACGCTGCAACCAAGCTCCTGCCTCACTGGGTCACATGTTCTGGGCTTGAACCAAACTAACATCATTTTGCACCAAAATTTTTAAGTGCCTTTCAGACAGCCTTGGTATCACAATTCCTCCTAACCCATTAACAGCTGTGTTCAGTGTTCTTCCAGACGAACTTGAAGTGGAGAAGGACAAGCAAACGGTGATTGCATTCACTACACTTTTGGCACGCAGACTTATTCTGTTAAATTGGAAGAATCCTAACTCTCCTCTGATAAGTCAGTGGGAAACCGATGTTTTATATTATTTGAAATTGGAAAAAATCAAATTCTCAGTTAGAGGATCTGTACAAAATTTTTTCAAAACCTGGCAGGATCTAATCAATATTATTTTAGAATAAGAGAAATAACTATTACCGCATTTAATTCCCTTCTCCATCTCTTATTTACCTACAGGTGTATATTTATTTAACCCTTTCTCCTTTGGCTTAGCTCTCGTTCTCAGGGGTGGGGTTTGATTTGTCTTCAATTTTGTTTGGTTATAAATTGATCTATTTGTATGGAATGATTACAATAAAAATTAATAAAAAAAAAAAGATTCCCCACCCTTATTTAAGTAGTTAAAATTCACCAACCCTTATTTGCTTATTTAGCCTTAAATAGCCACATTTGTTGTCTTGAACTACTCATTATTAGCAGTAGGATGCAAAATACAAATGAACCAGCAATTCCATGTCTTACTTGTCTCGATTTACACCTGCATGTGTTTATTATGAAATATCTGTTTGTTTTAATAAAATATTGGGAAAGAAACTGACAGAGAAAAAATGAACAACTCAGAATGATTCATCTGCTACAGGCTATATAAATCATGTCGCTGATATCCTTTGAAAGGGTAAAATCTACAATATAACAATGACCTGACATGGCAGAATGAAAATAGTAAAAAAACATCAAATTAAATAAGATCTGCTATTGGCAAGGGTTGCTATCAAATTAAACAGCCTGGTTGAAACATAAACCTGTAGCCACTATGTCCCTTCAGGACCAACACTGAAGACTCCTGATTTAGACAGCAAAAGTCAATTAAAGTCCATTTTAAGAAGTATCTGGATGAGACACTGGCACAACTTAGCTATTAGCTAAACAAATGAGCTTGAGGGTCTGAATATTCTCCTATCTTTTGTCAAATTTGTTATTTTCTTATTTTCTGTTAGAAATAAGTTTGCCTAGTGCTGTGCATCTGGTCCTTTACCATGCAAATACTAGGTTGTTTTCAGTTTTATTTGCTGTTTAAAAAATATATGTGGGGTTAAGTGGCCTGATATGATTGAATGCTGTATTACTTCCAAAAATTAATATATCCTCTCTTGTCGCTGGTAAACAGTATTATTTATGCTAACATATGATATGCTATGCTTGTCAGTGGATTTGACTAATATATCTGTTATATCATGCTAATCTCACAGTGAATTTAATTTCAGAGTGTATTGTCGAAAACAAGAGACCAAAAAGGTGGGCTGAAGTAATTTTAACTCTTTATAACTCCTGTGAACTATTGGGATCCACATAATTTCTTCCATCCTGTAGTAAATTACACACGACTTTGGTGATGGTTGTCAGTTCCTACATCTACCATGTGAATGGAACAAAATCCTGTTTTCAGTTACATCAATACCTTAAGGTGGATCACTTTTTTATTTAATTGCGTCTGAATATTTTAAGTGTGCTTGTCATCAATTCATGAGTCTAGAAGAGACTCATCTATAGCCATTACCTTCTTATATAAAAAGGTAGCCATGTAATTTGCACATATTCACATCAAAATAATATTCTTTTAACTCATATATTATGGTTAGATTGGGAACAGTCCTATCTTCTTTTCTCATATATCACCACGCCATGACACTTGCAGAAATTCTCAGATGATTGATTCTACACTTATGGGATGTATTGATAGGGGGATGAGACAAAGTATAGGAGTCAGGTGGACAACTTTGTTTCTAGGTGCAGAAAGAACTGCACCTTGATATCAGTAAAACCAAGGAACTGGTTATTGACTTTCGCTGCACCAAACAGCCTCTAAGTCTGGTCACTATTCAGGGAGTGGATGTGGAGGTGATGCATTACTAGAAGTACTTGGGAGACCATGCCAAAGATAGGCTGGACAGACTCATCTTATAACACAGAGGATCTATATAAGAAAGCGCAGAACTGGCTGTTTTTTTCTTAGAAGACTGTTCCTTCAATGTGGTAAGTGACATTCTTCACATCTTCTATAACTCTGTAATGGCCAGTGTGATTTCCTATGTGATGATGTGCTGGGCTGGTAACATCCATTTCTTCAAGAGAAGCCCACAGAATCAACAAGCTGATTAAAAACATAGACACAGTTATGGGACATGCTCTCAACACCCTGGAGGTAGTAGCGAAGGACAGAATGAAAATAAACCTGAGTACCATTATGAACAACGCTGAGCCTCCTCTGTCTGACACACTGATACTGCACAATTCAGAAAACAATTTATCCAGCAGGAGCTCCTTCATACCAATGGTAATAAACTAGCATAATGCCTGTGACTGTAACTGCCACATCGGAGGTTTTAATTCTTTTTAGTCATTCTGGTTTGGGCTGACACTATAGTGTCTGGGTGTGGATATTTACTTATTCAATGAGCTTTTGTAAAAAGCATATTTCCACCTGGCGACAAATAAATTTCTATCTAATCTGTCTAGTGTAATAATTTACTTGCACGTGGTGGTTGTTACAATGTTAGGTAAAGCAAATAGCTTTGCTAAATCAAAAATTTTAATGTGATGTAAATTAACATGACAAATAGGCCGTTTACTTAAGTGAAGTGTGGGCTTTCAAACAGGTTACTTACATATAACTTCTACTTTCATGTTATGGAAAAAGTAGTTTTATTTAAAAAAAAACACTGAAACATAAAAATGTGCTTTCTGAAAAGGATCGTTTCCTGCCTTGTGCCCAATGGTCTATGCTCATGTCCACTGCCGGCTTACATTCACATTAAGCGGGTGAGAAAATGGGTGAATTTCTTAACAGTGAGAAAGACTGCAGAAACGCCAGTATCACAATCAAATAAAGAAATATACGGAGATACTAAATAAAAAGAATATTAAAAAGTTAACTCAAAACAATCATAATGAGTCTACACTTAACGCTTCCTTCAACGACTGAACGTCAGCCGGAAACATTAATGACATCCTACCGGAGGACAGGGAGGGCTGTAGAGCTCAAGCTTAGGTGTCTACAATTCTGCCTGATCAAAAACAACGTCATTTTATAAATCAGCAATTTTTTTATTAGTCATTCGCCTCCTTAGTACACATGTTTCTAAGTACACGTTTTCTTTTGTATTTATTTTATATTCCGTATTTTCAAAGTCTCCTTTTCCCGATCTAGTTGGTTGAGGATTAATTTGAGACACGCTAGTGGGTTCTCGGAGGAGGTTTTCAGAGTAAGTTTTCTTTGTGAATCAAAATTGTTTCACTAGCCTTAGGAGGCAATATAGCGAAGAGCCTAGGGTGCAGAACCCTCATTTTTAAACAACTTACTTCCTTTAATTGGTCATTTTTGTTTACCTAAAGAGGATATCAGCATTATCGAGGAAAAAGATTGGAATTCAAAAACAGAAGCCAAACATGATAACCTCAGCAGGTGAGCAGAGCGGTTGCCCAATTTGCGCGTGTTAGTGGATTTAGCTGAGTCACAACGACTTGCAGTGGGTTGCCTAAAGTTTCTTTTAGACTTTTGAATACAAATGTAGAAATACTTTTTAAAACGTGAACATATATATGTATGTATATGTAATATGAAGGGCAAAGCACATCCAATGACTCGGCGGGTTCTTTTATTCCGCGAAGAAATCGGCATCTTCTTTACATTCATACATTTCCGCATCCATGTGAAAAGCGAGTTACAGGCAATTTCCATTGACAGGCTTCCAGAGTAGAATGTAGTGTGCTTTTCGAGTAGGCATATTGCGAAGATCGTTTATTCTTTATAGCCTGTCATAATTATTTGGAAGTCTATATAGGCCCTTAACTTTCTTGTACTTAGTTTAGAATAAATTTCGTTGTGTTTGGTGAATGGTAGAAGGGGAAACTTTACATTTTTTCTCTTCTTAAGATGTCAAATGTCCTAAATGTCTTGTTAGTGCCTGCATGGCCTCCAGGTACTTTGCTATAAATCGGACTTGTAGTCAGTTTTCTTATATTTTATTTGCTTTACAATTTCTTGTAATAATTGTTCACATTGTGGTTTCCTACAAACCCGTCTTTCCAGTAAAATTCAGCACTCTGAACAATTTGTTAACTTTGTATAAAATTTCTATAGTATACGTTTGCATGGTTTTGATCAATCTCTTTAAAACCTCCTGGAGAATAATAACAAAACATTTTATTTATATAGCGCATGTCCCGTGCACAAATCACAGCATAGAAATTTGAAATGAACAACAGAGCATATACAACATTAGAAACAAATAGTATGCGCCAAAAACACTAAATAGTGACAAATGCAGGAGACATAAAGGTTTGAATTAGAATAATAACCAGACAGCCAGACGATAAACCACAATACAGATACAAAGTTTATGGAATACTACAAGAAAACCCTGAACAACTACCATAATTTATGAAACAAACGCATCCTAAGCACCCAGACAGAGAGGGTAAACTCAAAGAATGGTCAGAATGTTAGGGTGGATTAAATGCCTTCCTGAATAAATGAGTTTTAAAATGTAATGAATTGAGTCAGCTGCCAATAAATAGAATTCGTAATATTTTGGTTTTAGTACAAAGATTAAATACTTAAACGGCAGGTATTAAAGAATACATTCCTCCCTGCAAATCTACACATTGAACTTCCTGTGGCAGTACTTCAGTGCTGGCCATAATCGACTTAAGGTAGTTAATTTTTATGAATTACATCTTGTGTTTAAGTGCTGCAACCAGTAACATGCCTGCCTGCCTGCCTTTGAAACTATAGTCAGATTGCACTCTGCTTGTTATAACAAGCAATGTTCCATCAGTAGACCATTCTGTCATAGCAATCTTTAGTATTTCTCCGGCATTAAGAGTCTTTGCATTTTTGTATTTGTTTTTCTGAATTGTGAAAAGTCTTTCCATAGCACCAAAAACAGAGCTGTAGATTCAGCCATTATTACTCCACAGACGGCAATGCTAGACTGACATGAGATCAATAAATAAATGCCACCTGAACGCATGATTTCTGGCATTAGCTTGCAAGACATGAAACACATCTTTGTGTCCTTAAGCTGAAGTGTACTGTACTACTGTAAAGTAATCAGTAGAGATGAGCAGGGACAGATGTACCATAAAACTAATGATGCTTAAACTTCAGTCCACATTACTTAAACATTTTGGGAAGTTTTTTTTATAATTATCATATAATGTAATTCTATGCAAAATAATAGTTACAAATTAAAAGGTTATTAATGTATCAAAAAGATAAAATTTGTGGGGATATGTCATGGAACAACTCCATTGAATAAGTTAACAGTGAACCAAGAACTCGTTGCTGGATGTGATGGGACCCCATAACAGTTAAAGGTTCAGGGCACAAAAATGTAGGTCCACCACTGGAACAGAGGGAAAAATCAATATTGAAAAATATTGAAATATTTTACATCGTGATATATCATCCGTATATTAAGGAAATCTATCTAGGTTTTTTTTTCTGTGCTTTGAGTAGATGTGAGAATTCTTTTCCAGAATTGTTAAAAAAGCCTTTATTCTAAAACTAATGGCAGTTACCTTCCAATCAACTTCAAAATACTCTTATTTGCTATGCAATACACTAGTCCCAACACTGCTTCCAGTCCTTTAACATTTCCTCTACTAATTTTTTGTTACCATGCCTCCTGCATTTTTACCTGGATTTCTTCTGTGGTAGCAAATCATCTTAACTACAGCCTCACTTTTAATTTTGTGAACATAAAGAAGTCATAGGGAGCAAGATCCAGCAAATTCAAGCGGTGGGAGGCAACAACCATATTGTTTTTGGTCAAAAACTCTTTCAATAATGACACAGTGTTTGTATTTGCCGCATCTCCAGAAGTTTTTTTTCCCCCACAGATACTTTCTTGTAAACACCTCAACCGTTCAATGTAATGCCTCTAATTAACAGTCTACTGACGGGGAACCTGTGTGATTGTAGAATAAATGCCAGAAATACAGATTTTGTCAACTGATTAGACTTGTAGGCATATTTTAGAACTATACCCTGCTCCTGTGCTATTGACTGATTCTGGAAATTTTTGCAGTTGTAAGATTTGTGATGGACTTAAAAAAACACTGCATTTCATTAATGCACTCACAACAAGCCATAGTTGACTCTGCTGCAGAGATTCACAAATAGTTTTTTGAAGTTTAAGCCAAGCGTTTTGGTTCATTTTTGTTTTTATAATGTTAACTGAAGATTTTAATATTGGACATGCAATTTGCAAGCACTGCATAATTAAATTAACAACTCTGGTGCACTACAAACTAGGGCAGAACTGATGGTCGATGATATTTTTAATCTTGTGCACCTCACAAGAAAGTTGTCCGGCTTCATAGCAGGAGGTGTATGAGATTCCTGTGCGATTCTATGTATAGCAGGAGTGCGCTGGAGCTGAGGGAAGGCAACCTGATCAGTGCGTCATGCACAAAAGTTTGAATGGGAAGAACACAGGTTTTTGAGACATTATGCTGCTGTAGTGCTTGGTGAATCTGAGTGCCCATGGTTTTTCTTCCTTTACATCTTTTAGGTAGCTCACTATCCTTAAAATGTTCACTCACTGTGGCCATACAAGTTGGAATTCTTTTGTGTATTTGGCAGATTTACTCTTTTTAAATGGTCTCCTGAAGCTGCTCATTCGATTTTTTTTGGAATGTCAGTCCATAATTTGGGTGACTGTAACATTGCTGAAAAGTTGCATTAGCCTGGTGAACAATCATTTTCATTCACTATCTGTTTTCCTTTCCCCACTTATCAAGGGCAGGATTGCGGGGCAACTGTAGCCTATCCTTGTGATGTTATATTTTGCATAACCTACACAGTGAGATTTGGGCACTGGGCCAGGAAAGTAAAGGTGTGGCAGTGCTTTGAAGTGGGCCTGTACCAGTGATACTTGAATCTTAAAGGGTTCCCCAAACCTTTGATCGAATGTTAATGTATCACTGAGCTCAAGAGATTATATTGAAGAGGACCTCTCTTTGATATCATATATTAATACTCCTGTGCTCTGACCTCCAAGGAGAAGTGTTGTGTAAAAGTAATAACAAATTGGAAGGAGGAACAAGACACTGACTAAAGTACTGCCAGTAATTTGTTTTATCATCAAGCACTGCTTGCAGGCAAATAGGAATGTAATTGTACTGTGTACACAAGACAATAAATCTGAAATAAATTGATCACACTATATATCAAAGCAGTATGTTACATTATTTTTTAAAAAGCCAATGTAATTGTCCTCCTGCATGCACATTATACTTGTACAGTAATCCCTCCTCCATCGCGGGGGTTGCGTTCCAGAGCCACCCGCGAAATAAGAAAATCCGCGAAGTAGAAACCATATGTTTATATGGTTATTTTTATATTGTCATGCTTGGGTCACAGATTTGCGCAGAAACACAGGAGGTTGTAGAGAGACAGGAACGTTATTCAAACACTGCAAACAAACATTTGTCTCTTTTTCAAAAGTTTAAACTGTGCTCCATGACAAGACAGAGATGACAGTTCCATCTCACAATTAAAAGAATGCAAACATATCTTCCTCTTCAAAGGAGTGCGCGTCAGGAGCAGAGCATGTCACAGAGATAGAGAAAAGCAAACAAATCAATAGGGCTGTTTGGCTTTTAAGTATGCGAAGCACCGCGGCACAAAGCTGTTGAAGGCGGCAGCTCACACCCCCTCTGTCAGGAGCAGAGAGAGAGAGAGACAGAGTTTGTTTTTCAATCAAAAATCAATACGTGCCCTTCGAGCTTTTAAGTATGCGAAGCACCATGCAGCATGTCGTTTCAGGAAGCAGCTGCACAAAAGATAGCAATGTGAAGATAATCTTTCAGCATTTTTAGACGAACGTCCGTATCGTCTAAGTGTGCGAACAGCCCCCCTGCTCAATCCCCCTACGTCAGGATCAGAGAAAGTCAGCGCAAGAGAGAGAGAGAAAAGTAAGCTGGGTAGCTTCTCAGCCATCTGCCAATAGCGTCCCTTGTATGAAATCAACTGGGCAAACCAACTGAGGAAGCATGTACCAGAAATTAAAAGACCCATTGTCCTCAGAAATCCGCGAACCAGCAAAAAATCCGCGATATATATTTAAATATGCTTACATATAAAATCCGCGATGGAGTGAAGCCGCAAAAGGCGAAGCGCGATATAGCGAGGGATTACTGTACATTGCAATCTTGCAATACCAATCAACACTCAGTGTTATGCACTTTTTATGGCATGTTGTTTGCATGCATGATAAGAAAAGGCAAAATAGGCACTACAGTAATCCCTCCTCCATCGCGGGGGTTGCGTTCCAGAGCCACCCGCGAAATAAGAAAATCCGCGAAGTAGAAACCATATGTTTATATGGTTATTTTTAGAATGTCATGCTTGGGTCACAGATTTGCGCAGAAACACAGGAGGTTGTAGAGAGACAGGAACGTTATTCAAACACTGCAAACAAACATTTGTCTCTTTTTCAAAAGTTTAAACTGTGCTCCAAGACAGAGATGACAGTTCGGTCTCACAATTAAAAGAATGCAAACATATCTTCCTTTTCAAAGGAGTGCAAAGCAAGCAGTCAAAAAAAAAATCAATAGGGCTTTTTGGCTTTTAAGTATGCGAAGCACCGCCGGTACAAAGCTGTTGAAGGCGGCAGCTCACACCCCCTCTGTCAGGAGCATGAAGAGAGAGAGAGAGAGAGCGCCACAGAAAAACAAAGTCAAAAATCAATACGTGCCCTTTGAGCTTTTAAGTATGCGAAGCACCGTACAGCATGTCCTTCAGGAAGCAGCTGCACACAGCCCCCCTGCTCACACCCCCTTACGTCAGCGCAAGAGAGAGAGAGAGAGAAAGTAAGTTGGGTAGCTTCTCAGCCATCTGCCAATAGCGTCCCTTGTATGAAATCAACTGGGCAAACCAACTGAGGAAGCATGTACCAGAAATTAAAAGACCCATTGTCCGCAGAAACCCGCGAAGCAGCGAAAAATCCGCGATATATATTTAAATATGCTTACATATAAAATCCGCAATGGAGTGAAGCCGCGAAAGGCGAAGCGCGATATAGCGAGGGATCACTGTATAGCCATGCCACAATGAAAGTTTCTATAACACATGGCGAGTTTTTTTTTTTTTTTTGTTTTTTGTTTTTTGTTCAGAAGATGGTGGAAAATAGAACAACTGAGAATGGCATTTTTGAGTGAGTAAATGTAATTTGTAACTTGTAGTTTTCTGTTTGTAAACACTTATTCAGATCCATTTTATGATGAGGCAGATACAATTTTAGAGTTTTGTGCCAATACAGTATTGTGATTTCTAGAAATTTTAAATAAACTTGGAATGAATCTAATCTCCTTTGAGTCATCGTAATAATAATGCAGAATACCACTACGGGTACTGAGTTGCAGTAATCTGTGAGACACCAAAACTAACTCCTGCATCTCGAAATAACGCAGCTGCACATCATTCCCTTATCACCCTGTGTAGACGCTTTCATGGTAAATGGGTATTCTGGATCTTTGTTCCTTGCGGTATTTTCCTAATCAAAAAATTTATAGGAACAAAGAACCAATTCTTCAAATAAGATCTTAAGTTGGATGTCTCTTTTAATGACAGCTACTTATGGTGTGCCAGATTGCTTTGTTTGTACTTGCTGCATGAAGCCTGTGCACAAACTGCAATGCAAAGTGCGTGTGCTGTCAGTGACCAAAGAATTTATACCTGTGGTGACGTGTTGATATTCTCCTAGTCAGTAGGTGTCAGTGTTGCATGCCTAACAATATCATAGCAGAGGAAGTGAGAGACTTCTGATGGAAAAAGAGTTGTGGCAGTTGTTATTGGCATTAAGAGGAAAAAAGGAGAAGGTGGTGTGTTGGACCTAATAGCCAAATGTGGCAAAGGGAGGTTGATACTAATCTGTTAATTGGATGACCTACACGATCAACAGACGCACTACAAATATTTTTGCATGTCGTCTTTGTGCGTTGATGAGCTGTTGTATCATATTCAGTCGTTGTTCATCATTCTGGCCTCCAAGTTACCAGTCTTGCCTCGAAATTCACCATTTTGGATACACAGCAGTATATCTCCATTTCCGCATAGTTGGAAAAAAATAAAGAAAATAACGTTTAAATAACTGGAAGAGTTTTTCAGCAGATTAAATACAGAGGATATTCTGCCAAGTACTGTGCTATATGCAAAGAGTATCAAGAAACCACATATATGGTTGGGGAGCATGCACTGGTACGGTGTGTTGCTGCACCCACCACGCAATCAACCACCTCCTAAAACAAACTAATTTTAGGATTGAAAAGGTGAGAAAGCACAGTAACATTAGACCGTTTACTGTACTACTCAGTCCAAAGGATCTAGCAAATGCTGAAGTAGTGCCGAGTCATTTCATGTAATGTCCAGCTTGGAAACAGAAATGTACAATAATACAACAAGTAACTCTTCAGAACTGATCATCCTTGGTTCTGCTGAGAAAATTGCCTAAAATATTCAACAACTTGTTGATCATATATGATGGCCTGAATCATACAGTATGACAGCAGTGCTCCTGTCACAAACTTTCAAAGGTTCAGGCTTAGGAAATGGATCTTCTTCTTTTGGCTGCTCCCATTAGAGGTCACCACAGCCGATCACCTTAACTTTTCAAAATCCAAGGGCTATACTTAATTTCAATCAAATCTCATATTGTGTAGTCACAGAAAGGTCAAAAGAGGAACCTTATAAAAATAAGATGCTTACTATTAACCAATATGTACTCTGGCTTCTAATTGGAATCAACGTGATATAATCCTTCAGAAAATCATATATTTACTAAAATATTCTCTTCCAAGATGCGAGTTGTGTTTATATTGTGGTAGAAGAGTGCTATTCACTCATGTACAATAAAAACGTTACAAATTAACATTTCTGTGAAAAGTTGCAGGTAACCCACCGCCCTGTGCCTGGACTGAAATGGTTGCAAAGCTAGAAAATAACCACACCCTTGATCAAATAAGGAAATGCAGTTAAACCTACTAAATCACGACTCACGTGCATAATAATACATATTATCGAGCCATCATTATAATGTGTGTTGATGTGAAAAATATGTTACACCTTAAAAGTGGTGAATATGATGTACCAACTCTCTTTTAGTTCCTTTTTTAGAGGGAAAATATTTCATATATGCACTGAAGAACTTTTTTGGTCAGTTTTTTATCGACTACCTGTTGTCACTTCTAAGGGAACTGTTGGACGACAGGTCAGGAATATCTTGAGCAAGGTTCACTCTGTTATACCCACTGTGCTAGAAGCCATTAACCAAACGGTAAGGCACTACTTCCAATTTTCATATGGTATGGGTGCACATACATAAAACATAACTTGTTTTTGCCAGCATAAAATGGCACTTTGCAGCAGTGGCAGGCTCCCCTAACTGAATTGGAGCAATTTACTCCAATCATATTTCAATAAGGGCGCAAAGGACTTTTGACAGATGTCATGGTATTACACAAAGTGGCTGGCTTATTGGTAAGATAATTGGTTGAACCTTTGGTTTTTCGTATTGCCTGTACTATATTGTAACAGCAATCATGTTATTACATTTACCAGATAATAGAGGCTACCCTCTCAGAAGCTGGCGCCTGAGAGGTGCTATGATGCCACATGTGATCTTGCTCTCTCAGTTTTGGGATGCAGCTGGATAGTCTTGAATGCAGGTGTCGATGTCTAAGGTGAGATGCTACTCTGCCAGGCAGTGAAGAGCATACATGATTGCATACACTACCGGTGAAAAGTTTTAGTTCACCTACGTTTTTCCAGTTTTTCTTCAAATGTAATCAGTTGAAATGCAATGAATGATTTAAAATGATGAAAAGTTAAGCAGTAAACTGCCTGAGATTTAAATTTAAAATTTAGATTAGCAAAATCTAAAAAAGGAATTATCAGAATATTACAAATGAGAAATCTACAGGTAACAACTGATAGGTTACAACCTAAAGTAAAGTAAGCCTTGCAAATTGAAGCAAACACTTTGCACAGTTGTCCCAACCTCTGTTGATTACTTAAAAGCCTCTGTTACTACAATCTCTCTGAAGTACTACTTGGACAATGTTCCAGTGATAATGGCAAGAAAAAGGCAATTAACAAATGAAATGAGGCAGAACATTATTACCCTTAGAAATGCTGGCCTTTTACTTAGAGAAATTGCACAAAAAAAATATCAAAGTGTCAGTGAGCATGGTGTTCTACCCAATCCAAAGACAATTGGAAACTGGAAGAAACTCTGATAGGAAGAGATCTGGCAGACCCAAAGTCGTCCCAACCCCCCCCCCCCCCCCAAATCAGAAGACAAGTTTCTGAGGGTCACCAGCTTGCATGATAGGCACCTCACAGCACAACATCTTCAAGCACAGCTTAACAGTGGTAGAAAAAAGCAAATCTCAGTTTCTGTTGTGAAGAGGAGACTTTTTGTGCTGCAGACTTGACAGGACGAGTGGCAGTAAGAAAACTGTTCCTTAAAGGATAAAGTAGGGCCTCAAAATACCAGTTGTGGACTACTGCAGACTGTACAATGTCTACTCTTCACAGTAGAAACTGAGACTTACTTTTTTCGATCACTGTTAAGCTGTTGTGTTGTGAGTCACCTATCGCACAACATGGTGACTCTGAGAAACTATATACACTATATACTATATGACTATTCTGGGTAGGGGTGGGCGGTATGACCAAAATTCTATATCACGGTATTTTTCTAAATTATCCCGGTTTCATGGTATTCAACGGTATTTTTTTCCCCCATGCATGAGTGGATGTTAACCACATTTTCCACTGCAGTTACTGGCTAAGAATAACCTATTCCACTGTCAAGAGCATTGTACGTTTTACAAAAAAAAAACATTTTAATGTGCACACAAGTATTAATACAGGTTTGCATGGCCCCATAAAGTGATAGTTTTCAAGGGGGTGGCACTAATGAAGAGAAGGAATCGCATTGCATCACAGATGCAGTCAAAATATAGAACCTTTTTATTGAACAAATTTTTCAAAAACTTAAACTATAATTTTGACAACATATTTTCAACCATCCAAAGAGGCATTTAGACTTAGTAAAATAGCCAGAAGTGCTTGTCAAAAGTTGTATTGCACTGAACATGTCTTAGAAAAGGAATAAATTGTAGTTGTTTTACAAAAAATATTTACTCTTTCTGTTAATGTTAACAATCGTTTTACAAAAAATATTTACTCTTTCTGTTAATGTTAACAATCTCTGTCCACTGACACGTTGAAGTGACTTTTTAAACAACTTTACCATTATTAAGCTGCATAATATTTAAATTAATAAATAA
Organism: Erpetoichthys calabaricus; assembly: GCF_900747795.2. Classification (NCBI taxonomy): domain Eukaryota; kingdom Metazoa; phylum Chordata; class Cladistia; order Polypteriformes; family Polypteridae; genus Erpetoichthys; species Erpetoichthys calabaricus. The sequence continues at coordinate 177,591,131 of NC_041395.2, forward strand.
TAATAAAATAAATAATAGTATTATTACTGATAGTTGCACTATTACTTCAAGGCTTCAAGCCCAGGTGCATTACACAGTATTCACCAAATTAAAATAAAATAAAAAGTGCAAGCTTGGTGATGACATCTTTACCAACTGAACCATCATTTAGGCAAACTGCATTAATATGGACCTTGCTTGAAGTTAAGCTATATGCATAAATAATAAAACTAAAACTTGTATTGATAATGCTATTTGTGGTATAGCCCTTCTGAATCATATTAGGGCCACGGTGAAGAAAAAAAATACTGACACGGAAGAAAAAAACAAACTATATGTCGAGAATAAAGTTGACATTTCCACTTTATTCTCATAGTTTATTATTAAAGTAGAATGTCGTAAACTAAACTTCATCCTAAAATCATTGTTTAATTTACTAGACTTTCTCAAACCCCGTCATAAGTTAATGTAGCACATTAAATGCTTTGTGTTAAGTGTTCCCCGACCCAGTTGTTAATCACTACGCTTCTTAAACTGACTTCTCCCGCACTAAGAGGAGACAGCGATCACCGCACAGAATCCATTCACTTCATGATATTCCTGCTCTCTGACAATTTAGAATGCTAAGATAAATACTTGATATCATTTTCAAGATGAAATGCATTAAAGCAGGTATTAAACACGCACGGTAGTGAGGCGGTAGTTCTGCTCCCTCGCTGTAAGGGGTCCCCAGGTGTATGTTCAGTGTAGAGAACTTTATGGCTGGTGTGACGAGGCTCCAAAAAACTGGATGTATGAATGGGTATCGCACAGGTTTAACTTAAATATTGTGTAAATGTTGGGTTTGTGATCTGGTGGTCGGAGACACTAACACAGAATTCAATGGATGTTCTTCTGAGGGGGCTTTCTTTCTTGCACGCGTGCTGTCTCTATCTGACGTACCAAAACCCCAATTCTTATCTTTCCTTTTTCTTTCTCCACATAACCAATCACCACACGATAAACGTCTTTGTGAAATTAAAACTAGTTATAAACTTAGCCCACGGAGTGTTCAGAACTTTAAAAATATCTTCGTTATACATGTTTAATTATACCATCCATTCAGGGTGGCGTCCATCCCTGAACGAGTCGCCAGCACATCGCAGGGTGAATACGAGTAAAACATACACTAGCAGGGTCAATATAGCAGAACTAAACCCCACATCCTACATGACTTTGAAAGGAAACTGAAGCACGCCGAGTAAACACACCAGAAAAACATGCAAATGCAAGGCAGGGTACACCCGAGACACCCTTGCTGCAAGGCAGCAGTGCGACCTCCACGCCGCGGTGCCCCCACATGATTAATACATGCTTTAATGCATTTCACCATGAAAATTATATCAAGTATTTATCTTAGCATTCTAAATGTTCAGAGAGCAGGAATATCATGACGTGAATGTATTCTGTGCGGCGATTGCTGCCGGCGCCTCCTCTTAGTGCAGAGGAAGTCAGGTTAAGAAGCTCGGGGAACACTTAACACAAAGCATTTAATGTGCTATATAACTTATGACGGGGTTTGAGAAAGTCTAGTAAATTAAATATTCATTTTATGATGAAGTTTAGTTTACGATGTTCTACTTTAATGACAAGTACGAGAATAAAGTCAACATGTCGACTTTATTCTCGACATAAGCGTCGAGATTAAAGTCAACATGTCGTCACACTATTACACAGTACCCAGGTACATTACACTGTATTGAAAACAAATAAAACAAGTACAACTTGGCTTACAGTATTATCCAGTAGTATAGAAACAGTATTCACGCATTTGAACATAATGGTCCACATCTGACCTTTTTAAAACCAAAGTATCTCCAGACAACGGACATGACTCGTTTTTTTTCGGCAAAAGTTCTTCTGTGTCATCATGTTCAACTTTATCGTCAGCTTCAGTTTCGGAATGTTCTCTGTCCATTTTCACCGCGCAATACCTACTCTACCACACCTATTTAGCAGTGTAGCAGTGAAAAAGAGCCCCCGTGCAACACCGCTGTGTTTAGCGGTGTAGCAGTGAAAAAGGTCCCCACTTGAACAGTTTCCGGCTGTGCCACGTTCCGAATGTCGTTTAGACAATAATTTTGGGAATTAGATTGTCACACCTAATAAAAATGCAGATTTTTTAGACCGATAACGCTATTGATGTGTGGGCAGGAAAGATGACTAATTACCAATGCATATTGCACCAATATTGCTGATGCATTTAAGTATTATGTTTTTCCTAAGCATATGATCTTTTGAGAAGTATAAACTTTTCTTCTTAATTTTGCATTTTCTTGACTTGAATATATAATTTTTTAAATTGCAACACATTCAGCAATTCTTATTCCATGGCTTTTCTTACTCATTATAAAGGGCCAGTAACGACCATGTAATATACAAACACTGTACAATAAAAAGAAATTACAGGACTTTTTTTTCATAAACATATCTACTTTATGTTTAACATGAAGGTTTCTTTAATACACAAGAAGAAACCATTAATTCTTTTGACAAGCGAGGTAAGCATTTTGAGAAGCTTATATGGATGCGAAGTGTTATTTGCTCGAGAGCCAGAATACCATGTGCCGAAAGAGCATGTAATCTCATGCTTGTTGCCATGTCTAAAACTGTACTTGAAACAAATCATTATTTTATGTGGCTTCACATGTGATAACTTGAAAAGTTACTTGTATAAATAAAATTGTAATCTGCTCACCAATTATGCAAAAATAGCTGAACTAAATTTTACAAAATTTTGAATTGATGTTCCCATTGGCCCAAAAATAAATGAATATGGTGCATTAAGGAGAAGTTTTGTAATGGAGGGGAACATCCCAAAAATCGGCACCAATGCAAGATCTAATCTAAGACTGAAAGTGCAGCATTTTCTTAAGTAATTTATATACCAATATTATTGTCTTGCTGGGTTACAGCTTTTGTCTTAAGAGTACATCATTTTGTCTCTTTGTGAGTTGTGTTAAGCCATGTTGAATTTCCAAAAAGATTTTCTGAGAAATAAATGCTTTTCGAGGTCCATTGATGGAATAATTCAAGTGGTCATCCAGTTTATTAATGTGTGACTAAACATCTATTTGTGAAAAACACACTAAACCAGCAAATACACAGGAGTAGTGTTCGTGGTTCCAACCCTACAAGGAGTTACAGCAGTTATGGAAGCCAGTCATACACAAAAGGAGCAAATTCTCTACTCATGAAAACAGGGCAGTTGATAGTTATCAGAGAGGTAGTTTAGATGATGGATGAGGTGCTTTCATTTCAGCCAGCATTGACAAAAGGGTCAGCATTTAAAAAGCACATGATTAAGCGATCTTAGAAAATGGTATGGTAGGTAGGGCTGGGCTATTAAACGATAGATAGTTTATCGCGAAATAACTTTTCCTTGATAGTAATATAAGACATGGTCAATAGAAAATTGATAGAACTCCTTCCATCCGTGTTTTGACAGACAACACGAAAAGCCAATTATAATGAGAATAGCACTATGCGGAACTCATCGTGTGGCTGGAACAGAGTCATGAAAAGTCATGTATGGTTCATAAGATCTGTTTAACATGATCTTGTATAAGATGGTGGCTGAAGGTTTCCCCTCTTTGCCCCAGTTGTCCATTTCACTTTTTTTGAGATGATTGTGCTTCATCAGTATTTTAATATAGATCTTCTGATGGGACTTAAATAATAATTTCTAAGCACAAGTTTGCACATTTTTTACACAGAAAGGGTAAAAAAGAGCAGTGTTACCAGTATGTCTTGTTAAAGCTTTGTAAATGGCCAACCAATTACTATTCTATTTAATAAAGTGTGATATATGTTAATAAATGCTATTCATTCCCCAAAAATGTGGAACAAACATGAAAGGTTGGTGCTGTCTGCTTACAAGTCACACAAAGAAGTTTTAAGCTTAACACATACGCTTTTCTTGTCAACAAATTACTGGTAGTTTAACAAACACTCCCCACTTTCTCACAGCACTTTTTGCTTATCAATACAAGCACACTATAACCAAGCCAAAGTGCTGTGAAAGTACAGGTATTTTCATCATCTGCTCGCAAGCTCTGAGATGAAAGTGGGAGTTACTAACAGCTGACCAGTGAACATCACTGCACTTAGATTTAGTGCATTTGCATTAAATCAGTTATTATAAAGTATTACAAATATCTTCTTGGTCCTCTGCCAATTCTGAATTCTGAAGTTTTTCAAACAGTAAATCACAAATTTTTTCACCCATTTTAATAGTGCTTGCTTTAGACTGGGTCACAAAAAGCAACCTTAACACAAGATTGTAGCTGTCATTAATATAATGGATAGTAGCAGATATGAAAGAGATTTTCTCAAAGTTTTCAGTCCAAAAATTTGTTCTGACAGCACACCCATAATTATTCCTGGTCTTTAACATATCATATAAGTATCCTTTCTCAGCTTTTGGCTTTTTCTGCCACGTGCCACAATACAGTCGTTGGATGGGGCAGTATCTGTTTAAATTTTAGATTTTACATTTTTGGCTGCTGTGCCAACCAGGTACAGACAGTCCCTGGGTTACGTATGAGATAGGGACTGTAGGTTTGTACTTAAGTTGAATTTGTAAGTAAGTCGGAACTGGTACATTATTTTAATAAATGCTATTGTTGAAAGTCGGAACAGGTACATTATTTTAATAAATGCTATTGTTGAAAGTCGGAACAGGTACATTATTTTAATAAATGCTATTGTTGACCGACTATAACCAAGTGCTCTGCCAATGAATGATGGAGTTTCACCTCTCTCTGACCTTTTTATTATTTCTCCTTTTATTTTCAATAGTGATGGTTTTTCTCTTCTTTACTGTATCACCAGCACTTGCATCAGATTTGTGTTTCAGAGACATTCTTGAAGGGTGAAGACAAAAGGTTAAGATGAGCTCTTCTGCACAGCACTGTACACGTTATCACAGCAGGAAGGCACCAGTCATCAACACGTCTGATGTACTGACATGAGACAACTTCCTGCTATGTGCGCGTAACAGTACAAGCAGGCTTACTATTGAGAATGAATGGGGACGGCGAGGGGCGGTTCATCACTAGCCCACCTCACAGTCACCTCCACTACAGTATGCTGTAGAACGAACGCGGTGCGGCCAAAGGCAAGTAGTGAATTGCCTAACCCCAATTCAATAGGCAGCCATCCGAGGCACACTATAATGCTACCCCCGCTGCCCCGTTCAGCCACAACCGGGTCACCGCTTGCAGCATTACCAACCGTGTGTGCTGGGCAGGGAGTGAAACGCCCCCCTCCGCTCCATCCAGCCTGCGTCCAGTCAGGAGCAGTAGCTGCAGTGGCATAGTGGGTGGGCAGCGAACCATCATCCTGCACATGAGCGATAGCTGTGGCCCCGGTGACTATGGACCACGGGTCACAGCTTGCCGCCGGGAGCCGTCTGAGGGACACTACACTACACTGCACAAGCAGCGAAATCGCCCCCCTCCAGCCACCGCTTGCAGCATCCCCAGGCCGAAGATGACAGAGTGGCAGTTACTGAGGCGCATGCGTCGCAGCTGCGTCCTCATTCGTAAGTCATATGTCGGATGTCCGTAACCTGGGGACTACCTGTACTGTGCAAACTGAATATAGCCTTCCCCAGACACTGTGTCGTAAAGCTGTATATCCTTGCCAACAAAATCTGCACATTTATTCTGTCCTTTGCTTTTAGCAATAGTTTTTACTTGGATGTATCGACCTGCAGAGCCACAGCACCATATGTCACTGCATGTCTACACCAGCAGTTTCAGGGCGGAAGTGATATTGCCACATGTCTAAACCAGCAGTTTGGTAATAAATGTTTATAGCTCATCACAAATCAAATTGATTGAAACGGTAACCACATCAACCCTAACCTTAACAAAACTGACTCCAAACATTAAGTAACTCCTATGCCTAACCATTTATCCTGCATGCTTCATATTAACCCCTAACCTTAACTTCCTATAACTGCTGGTGTAGACCTGCGGTGACCTACTCAGGGTTCCCACGCGTCCTGGAAAACCTGAAAATTTTGAGGGTTATTTTCCAGTCATTGAAATGACCTGGAAACTGATCGAAATGGCCAAATGTCCTGGAAATAATCTTTCTTGTCCTGGAATTTTATTTCTGTTTTCGCTTTTTAATTTTTCTGTTTGAAACAGCTTGCTGTTCGTAAGTCTAGATATGATGACAGCTGCGCTAGGTCGTGGCCTCTGCTGCGCAATGTCTCCACCTACTAAGACATGTATAGGCAATTATATTTGAGTTTTGACCCTCGTTGCTCTAGCTTGTCAGTAGCTGACAGGAGAACAACAGAACATCAGTTCATCACTTGAAATTTCTGCTGAGTGCATGACTGTAAGTATGACCACAGTGCATATGGTGCAACTGACAGTTTTGTTACTTCATACCGTCTGATGTGGACCCAGGTCGCATATTAAACATGTCAAGTAAATTGGCGATGCTAATTTCTGTTAGCCTGTTAATGGCAATTCCCATTAGGTGTTAGCATAGTGCTAATTGTCTAATGACGGTAATCAGAATACTTTATTGATCCCGGAGGAAATTGCTTAATCAATCTAAAATCATTTTGTAGGCCTACATGATCCCACTGTTAAGCAAATAAATTCAGTGAACCAAATCTAAAACAGCACGAACACGATAACAGTCTTAAAAAGAATTAGACTAGGAGCTACTGCTTTCATTTAAAACAAATAGGGCTTAGGCTACTTGAAGCCTACATCTAAATGCCTGTTCTTGTGTGTTTGTGTATGTTCGTGTGACATCCTTGCAGCCGAGCAATCGCCACACAATAAATATTACTTGGCTTGTGCCGTTTATTTGCACAACTGAACACGCTTAACAGCTCCTGGCTCAACTTCTTATTCTAGCTTGCTTCCATTATTCCACAGAACGTTAGCTCCCTCTAGAGGAATTATATGGGTATGCTTTCACATTAAGTTTACCACAGTTAGCCTACAGAAAATCTGTACTGGATCAGTATTTCTATTTAGCCTACATTTTTGTACATTACTGTATTTAATGTTTTTGACACTAATAGGCAGTGTTGCAGGAAAAATAGTAGCCTATAATGGTTAATTTAGAGAATGTATTTCTAATTACAGAAGTGAGGGAAAGCAGAATCATGTCAAGGAGGTGTACGTTTAAGGAGGAATGGAAGATAAATCCTGAGTTCAGGGACTGGATAGGACATGTGACAGATAATGTACATCAGGCATACTGCAAGATATGCAAGAAAGCTTTTGATGTAGGCAACATGGGCATTTCTGCTGTTAAAAGCCATGCCAAAGGACAGGGACACAAGAGGGTTATGTCAAGTCAAGGCACAGGACCACGCATGACTGATTTCATCAATCAATCTCCCACCCCCCAAAATTCTGAAGCTAGCAGACAGGCAGCAGAATCGGAGAGTCAAGGAAGCAGCGAGGTCCAGCCATCAACTTCTGTAACTCCACCTCAAGCTACACTCACAATCGGAGCTCATTTTTCAAGTGAAGCTGTTTTAGAAGCAGAGATCCGCTGGGTGATTAAAGTGGCCCTTTCAATTCCTGTTCAGATATGGGTTCATTGTTTCATCTGATGTTTCCAGATAGTGAAATTGCCCAAAAATTCTCATGTGGTGCAACAAAAGCAGCGTATCTGATGTGTTTTGGCCTTGCACCATATTTCAGAGACAAGCTAGTGAAAGACATTAGACAGTCCAACTGCTATACCATTTCATTTGATGAATGCCTCAACAAAATAACACAGACCGAGCAGATGGATGTGCTTGTGCGGTACTGGAGTGATAATGAAGAAAAGGTAGTTGTGCATTATCTGGACTCCCAGTTTCAAGGGCACACACAATCAGAGAAGCTTGTTGAGAGCATTAAAGTTTCCCTCTCTCCACTTGATCCAAACAAGCTCCTGCAAATCTCGATGGATGGACCAAGTGTCAACAAAAAATTTTTGAGATTATTTGAAGAAGACAGGTCTAAGGAGGCCCCAGATAAACCTAGGAACCTGTGGTCTTCAAACAGTTCATGGAAGCTTCCAACAAGGCGAGAAGGAAAGTGGATGGAAGATAGGTGACAAACTAAGAGCCCTTTGGCAGGTTTTTCATGACACACCAGCCAGACGGGATGACTTTATTGAAATTACCAAAACATCAACATTCCCTCTAAAATTCTGTGCTCACAGGTGGGTGGAGGACTTGCCAGTGGCAGAGAAAGCACTTAAGATGTGGCCACATGTTGAAATATTTGTCGACAATTACAAGAAACTGCCAAAGAGTAAAATGCCAACGTCAACATCATACACTGTGGTCAGAGAGGCTGTTGGTGACCCCCTTTTTGAGGCAAAATTACAGTTTTTTGCCTATGTGGCAAGGCAGCTGAAACCCTTTCTTGAGACTTTCCAGACTGATGCCCCCATGATGCCATTTTTGGCAAAAGACATTCAGGCCCTTCTGAAGAGTTTGATTTCATGCTTTATGAAGAGGGAGATACTGGATAACATCAAAACACCTGTCCAAATGCTTAAAATTGATGTACTGGACAAAACACTCCATTTGCCACTGAAAGAGGTGGATCTTGGCTTTGCCACCAAACAAGCTCTTGAGAAAGCCTCAGAGAAGCTGCTTGAAAAACCGCTGCCGGGTCAACAATTCCGGGGAGAATGTGTAGTCTTCCTGTCCGCAACAGCAAAGAAACTGCTGGACAAATGCCCTTTGAATTGTGCAGCAGTAAGGCACATGGCATGCCTAGATCCAGTAACTATGATCAGCGATGAAAGGCGTGCCATCTCCATGTTTGAGA